>NC_077224.1:6686611-6965882 GCF_024763615.1 Phlebotomus papatasi | reverse complement strand
TAATACGTCTCTCGGCTTAAGTCGTAAGTGTGTCAAGGACCTAAGCCTTACGTCTGAAGCCCGTATAAGGATTTAGGATTAGGGATTAGCGTTTTCAGCGTAAATTTCTATTAAACGTGCACAGTTTGATTGCTTAAAGACTTTTTAAGTGCAATATCAAGGGTTTTTTCGTACAGTAAGGAACACTCTGACCTTCAAATTACTCCAATCGTAATACATTTTAAGATTTTGCAAAATTGCATACCATTACTCTCCATGTTTTTTTTCATACAATTGACATTTCGAAAAGCGCCCAAAACCAACCAAAAAGGAGTTTTATATTTTTAACCACTAACGCTGATAAATTTTACTAAACCTCATAAATTTAGAAGCTCAGCCTAATCCTTCAATTTTTTGTCTAATCTAATCCCTGAGTGCATCAACGCCAATCCTCCTTTTTCGGGCTGATCCCTAGCCTAGAGCCCTAGCCCTAGCCTATTTTGGGCCTAAGATTTTGAATTCTGAACATGCCAGTGTAGAAATAAAAACAACTAAAATTTTCAAATTACACTAGAATTGCTTAATTTACAAATTTATTATTAGATTATGAAAGTCTAAAATTCTAAATTGATGTGCCTGGAATTCCACGCTGTCCGGTACTACAAATTTTACCCATGAAGATACTAATTTTGGGAAATAGGCTATCTGAAAAAAATGCACGATTCCAAGGAAGTATAGAGGAAAGTACTCTCTCTTCGAACGTTCATGTCTTCAAATAATGTGAATTTTCTTTTAGTTTTCCTAAGAAACTTACACATAATTACAACATAAATTCCCAATAATTGATAGTAATCTAACTAACAATTTAATAAAAATGTGTAATGGTCTCTACGCATTTGGAGCAGTTTTCGTCAAAAATTGTTTTTTTTTAAATCCCTGCATTTCTATAGGCGGAAACGCCAAAATTCTGTCAAAATGCAATTTTTGACAAAAATTGTTCCCGATGTGTAGAGGCCTTAAGTCTCTTAGGAAAAATAAAAGAAAATTCACATCATTCAAAAGCGGGGGGTGACATTAGCTCTGAAAAATGTGACCGATTTTAGTGTAAATTTTTCCCTGTTTTCGTACACATTTCACGAGATATCTTCAAAACTATGTAGATTGCCAATTTGGGGTTTTCGGTTGCCTCTTCGTTATTAAATTGGCTTTTATATTGCATTTATATTTTTTTCTAATTCATTCTACACTGACAGGAAACAGCTAATAAACCCAAAAGTTTTTTTGGCGCACTAGAAACATATGGGAAACATAGGAAGTGTCATAACTCTGTTCAAAGGCATGAACGTTCGAAGGGAGAATACTTTCTCCTATAGATTTTCTACAAATCATGAATGAATAAAACTGCCCTTGTAGGCAAATTCTATAACATTGTAAGCCCTTTCCTAACTTTCTTAGAAAATATTCGTATTATTCTCAAATTAATTTTCATATTCTTATGGACTTTTTCATTTTGTAAATTAAAGTGAAAAATTCTACCTAAAATTCAAATTATTTTTTACGAAAATATCTAAGTTATTATTAAACTTAATAATACCTAATTAAATATTTAAAAATATATAATTAAAAAAATTATTAGAAGATAAATTCATTTTATTGCATTTCAAAATTTATTTGAAAATCTTAAAAAAAAAATTATTTAATATCTCTTACCAAATATTCGATAAATTAATGTTCAATTTCTTTTATTCCATATGAATAAAAAAAATCCAGAATATATGTGTTTTCAAAAAAAGAAAAAACTTACTGCTGACTTTAAATTTTTTTATCAATAATATTTTTCAAAAATATTTGATAACTTTGTTTGTTTTTTTTTACTTTTTATTTAAAAATGCATGAAATGATTGAGTATACAGTAAATATAATTATGATAAAAATACAAATTTCGGTGAGAATTTCGAAAATCATATAATTCATATTGTATAAAAAATTGTAAGGACATAATTATATTTCTTAGATTTTAATTACATTATTTTATTACCTCTATTCTAAATATTACTCTTATAGATTCTGAAATTTTAGGAAGTAACTACAAAGCTGGAAATTTTTGTTCTTTTATTGTTTAGATTAGTAAATATTAAAATTTTATTTTTATCGATATACAGTGACGGCCCTAATAATAGAATCACTCTTGAAAACTTGAGATTTTTAACTTTGTTAACTCTTTTCTAGTATGTTTAAAAAATTTCAATTTAGAAATATTACAGTTATTGCCTTTCGTCGAAAAAGTACAGTACTAGCCGCAAAATGTCTGTATTTTTACTCAGAATGCGTCAATAGTGATGTTCTGCTGGGACAAAAAAATAGAATCACTTTCATTTATAGTCATAAACTGAAATACATTTCGAGTATTTCAAATATAACAAAATTTTAGTGTAATGTCAGTCATTAATTAGTGTCTTAGCAATTAATGAACTTTCTCGTTAGAGGCTCTATTAGATTTTTGAGGCTACGGAAGCATGGAATGATCGTGATCGTGAATATCATAACTGACTACAGTAAAATGCGAAAATCAATAATCCATAATATAGTATAGTGTTTACGTGTACATAAGACTTGGGATTTTGGCTGCTATCAATTTCACGTCCCAATGGTATTAAGACAACAATTCATAATTTTCGAATTGTTTAATTCTATGATGATTCTATTTATTTGTCCCAGCAGAACATCACTATTGACGCATTCTGAATAAAAATACAGACCTTTTGCGGCTAGTACTGTACCTTTTCGACGTAAGGCAATTACTTTAACATTTCTAAATTGAAATTTTTTAAACATACTAGAAAAAAGTAAATAAAAGTTTTCAGGAGTGATTCTATTATTATGGCCGCCACTGTAGGTGTCCGGTCCGTCCGTAAGAATTAATTTTTAAAAATAAAAAAAATCTATATGAATTTAAAGGACAAAACTTTTGTTATTGAAAAATTGACAAATTTTGCCCAAAACAAAAAATATTCTTTTTATTCCGTTCTATTATTTGAAAGGATTTTTTTCTTTTAGGAAAATAGAAAAAATGCAATATCCAAAAGCAGGTGGGATGCCATAGCTGACCATCTTCGTCTAAATGAAAAATATAGAGAGAGGTGAGGCTACTTTGAGGTATGGGGCTACATTGATGTACGATTCTTTTTTGCATGATTCGATATGAGAAACTAGGCTTTAAGTAATGTAATTTGGATAGGTAAAACCATTATGGAACTAAATAAAATAATTGTAAAGCCCGGTTTATTTCAGAATATGAGAAACAATCGAATATCAATGCGGCCCCATAGCACAAAATAGCCCCACTACCCCATTCTTTGCTAAAATTAAATAAATGTTATATTTTTTATAAACCTAGCTGAAAATTATGCTTGAAATAAATTATATTTTAAACTTGAAACAAAAATACTTTTTTATATAATACGAAAAAGTAACGAGGAATTGAACTTCCATTTGAACTTTACAAAATCGGAAATATTTAACTTTTCTAAATTAAAATAGAAAAACAACGCTTAACTTTTCAATCGTACTAAAATTGATTTTGTCGGTTGTATAAATCGCTGTCGTAACTGAATTTTATTTGTGTCTGAATTTGGTGCAAACGAAGATTTTTTGTGTATTTGTTACCGCTCTCTTAAAGATCAAACGATAAGAGATATTAGTTTATAATTATCGATGACCCCCACGATAAATTTGCTTACTAAACAATAATATCCAAAATATATGATGGCGTAATTTCCACGAACTTTTTCATTAATTTCTTGTGGTATATTTGTGAAAAATTGTAGCACCGGCAAACGAATGCCTCTGAAGTAAATGATAATGGTACGAGGGTGGGTGACAATTTTCCTGCTAGTCTTCTCATTCAATTTACCCCCTAACGTTTCAATGGGGAGAGCGGATTTGTGAAATTTAATTTGTTTCGGACATAAAATCAATTCGTTTGTGAATTTATATAATAAAATTCATTCAACATTTTGACGGTGAAGGCGCAGCAATTTGAGCAAGAGAGACAACTCATGTAATTTCATCCAAATGAATTTATTTATTCGGACGCATGTGCCAATCTGAGTAAATCTCCAATTTATGAATGCAACGATTAAATTGCTTTTGATCAAATTGCAATTGGATTAATATTTTTATTGAACTCGTTGAGCATTAGCAACATTTATCGTTCTCAGTACTACTTTCGCCATCTCGCTACAAATAGGGGAAAAAGTCCAAACTGGCCACTGGAGTGGTTTGCTGGTGAAGAAGCCGCTCGGACTTTATGATGAAATATGTATTTGATGTGTACGAAGGAGTATTGGTGCCCAGTAATTCGATACAATGCGTGTGAAGTGCATGGGAGTGTTTGTGTCAGAAGGGGCGGTTCAAATAACACTGTTAGAAAACGGATCACTTCTTTGTTTAAATTTATTAATAAATTGCTGGTTTCATTGATGCTGTACAAAAAAAATATGTTGCAAATAAGCATGTTGTTCCCCTCACATGATTATACCATTAAAAAAATTGTGTTAATAAAAGTTCATCACTTTTGGTTTTCATGACAGATGTCAGACCCCTCCAATTTCAACCCTAAAATTGAATTTTAAATTCAATCAGTTGACTCCTCGCGTATGAATCTGTCGAGTTTATGACTGAGTACCAAGGAACGCAACATAGAATACAAATTATCTCATCAAATTTGGCTTTTAAGAACTAATTTCAATTTAATTAATGTCAATATATGAATCGTATAAAATTAATCCATTACAGAATTTATTGAATAACTTAGATAATGAACCCATTAAATGCAAGTCGCATAGTTGTTTACTGGGGCAGTTTCAGAGAGTTTTTTTTGCTTTAATTGTTAATGCAGAGACTGAAAAATTGGATATAATCGTTGCTCGTATCAACAATTGTACAAACTGCATATAAAAAAACTAATAAAGTGAAAAACGATCTGCTGGAGTTTCTTTAAATATTTTATTTACAAAAATTGATTTTTAACTTCACATTTGCATTTTATCGATATTTTGATTGCCAAACTCAATAAATTCGACTTTGCTTTAAAATCAGAAAAATCATGATCTGTAACATTTTAAAGCAGACTAAGATTTTATAATGGGCATTTTTTTTAATAAACTAGTATGATTGACAACTTGTTTAGGGTGGAGTAACCACTTATCTCCATATTAAGGAAAAACGGGAATTAATTTTATTATAGATTTTGAACCCTTATTACAAGATAACTCAAATTTGACAGAAAGTTACTTAGGTGTATTGGCTGCAGATTCGTCAAAGCAATAGTCGTCCAATTTAACCCTGGACTATTCAAAAAACTGATTTTTATTAACAATGCAAAAATAACCACTTCGTCGCCACTTTTTACCACTTTTCGCCAGTTCTGTAACCACTTCGCGCCACCCACTTGGAAAGGTTCAAACTCAATTATTTTGGGCAATATTATGCAAAGAATTCATTCAGTATTTCTTTTCCTCATGATCACCCTAATATTACTCACTTTAAATGATTTTTCTTAGCTTTTATTTGAGAAATAAAACAATTGGACTATTGCATAAATTAAACAATCCAGATTTGACAACTGAGAATCTACGAAGTGAAGTTAGCGTCGCCTATTGAAAAGAGATGGCGATAGGTGGTAAAATCATTCCAAAATATTACCACTCTTCGCCATGTCTCATTTTTATAAAAATATATTATAAAATGAAATATTAATTAACTAAATACAAATTTTATCTATTCCACAAGTTTAATTAAATATTCAATGGACAAATTATTTATCCAAAAAGATACATTTTTCTTGATGATAATTTGATGACACTTAGTATATTGGGTAAGAAATATTGTATTCGATGCACTTGCTTAAAATATTGATCTAAAAAATGCTCAAAATCGTAAATTCAAAACGAATAATTACTATTTCTTGACTCTATACGTAGCAGCAGTAAAATTTCAAGTAATTTTGTGGCTCATTTATTTCATAAATCGCGAAAAATAGCGATTTGAATTTAAGTGGCGAAAAACGGAGCACTGGCGATGGCGAAAAATGAGGCACTGGGGTTCTGGCACACCTTTTAGATCAGACAAATTTCATAAAGTAAAAATTTACTTCTCTTTCTTTCTCAAAAGGTTTGCATAAGTCTATTCCACTCTTTCGATCTCACAATTGGACTGAACTAATTCAAATTTTGTGTGATGTTCAAAGGAAAAAGAAGAGTGCGAAAGAGTAGGATTGACAGATGCAAAGCTTTTAAAAAAGGAAGGGATGTAAATTTTGACTTTATGAAATTTTCCTGATCTAAAAGGTCTGCCGAAAGCACAAAGTTTGTAAATCGTTTTTAGTTATCGACTGAAAACGATTTTACAACCTGTGCATACCTGTTCATAACGAAAGTCAAAGTAAGTTTCTTCGTCTGAATGTAAAATTCTTTATGTTACGTATAAAGATTACCAATTCATCATAAATTAAGATCTTTCAAATAGAGTAAGGGCCTCGATAGACTTGAGGATTATCCGAGAGACGACTTAGCGTAATTATATCCGAAATAATGGTTAAACCGCGTTTCTATCATTTTCCACTAAGCCGTCTCTCGGCTTAAGTCGTAAGTGTGTCTTGGGCATAAGGGTACTATCAGACTAGGATTTTCAATTTTTAAAAATCATTAACTACTTTTTACCATTTAATTGTCACAAGAATTCAGTTCATTAGTTCAGATTGAATTTATAAAACCAATTTCCCGTGAGACACTTGATAAAATTCGTTGCGATCCTAGGTACAGAGTATATAGTTGCAATTACACATACTTTTTATTAATTACCGAGTAGCATACACGAAAACATTGTCCCTTAACATTCCGATCCGTGGAACTGAACTTCGGTTCACACGGTGCTATCACCCCGTCTGACCAGGTAAGCGTGGATTATAGCCTCAATTAACCCCTATCTTTCATACCTTACTTTTAAGAACCTCCCATACAAAATACCCCTTACCAAATATATGTGAAGGACACTGTTTTGCGTTCATGGTGGTGAGCAGCGGAACTACGAAAATTATGTTGCCGGCCGTGTTGCTCAGCTGACAGTGACAATATGGAATATTTTCCAAATCATTTTATTTGTTTTGAAATTAATTCAAAGATTCTTAGTTATTTTGCGCGATTTGAGTGATTTTAATAATAATAATAAATATGCGACATTGTATTTCGGGTAGGGAAAAGTGTAGTGATTGTAGTGAAGCGATTATAACTCTGAAATACGTGTTTTTATTTCTTTTTCGTGGATATTTTTAGGAGACAATTTTTTATGCAGAGCTTTTTTCTTTTTTAAAGTGTTAAATCGGTAATATCTATTAAATAAAACATATCATTATCATTGTGGCTTGTGCCGTTTGTATGATATTCGGAAGTGAAATCATGAGGTGCATTTGACAGTTTCACTCGCCCGCCATTGATGTACGTGGTAAAATCCAGCCCTTAAATCGAGCCTACCACTCAAGATCTTTCCGATGAGGCCTAAAAAAGTGCCTAATGCTGTGGTGTTAATTAATGGCTCAACGCTGGGAACCCTTACCCTGTGTCAGACGGGACACTAGGATTTTCACAATTTAATTTTAAATTCAATTGAGCCAATTGAGCAATTTAAGATTTCAAGAATTTACTTGAAAATTCTCACAGCCAGGACACATTTTGTAAGAAATTTGGTCAATTTTAAATAGTGCCGCGAGATTTTTGATTATTAATGACTCCGGAAAATGTGTAATAGTATTTAAAATGTCTTATAAGTCACTTACAGGGCAGAGCATTCTCATACATTTTCCGTACAAAAATGTGGTATATTTTTTCTTAAGTATTTTTTTTTAAACCAAATGCAATCATCTTAAAACTTATACCAAATGGAAGAGTATCTAATGTTATGTTATTAGCACAAAATTTATCATGATTAAACGAGGATCATAGTTCCTAAAAAAAGACGTAAAATCCACATTTTTTTTTTGAATATTTCTAAGAAATTTTCTATCTGTAACACCAGTAAAATTTTAAATTCAATATAAATATATTCTCTGTATATGTGGCTACCATTTCGTGTTATATTTATTTTTGTGGGATCTAAAGCTTAAAAATTATAAAGAATTTAAGAAAAATATACCATTTGTGAATTAAAATGCTCCATCCGTTAGTTAATCATCTTAGGTCACTTATCTGTTATGCAGAGTAATCCCCAAAGCCAGAAGAAAGGGTTTTAGGCAAGAGGGATCGTAAAGAGAGTATCATACAGTCTTGTTGAAAATCTGTGTGAAGTCATCCTAACTGCGATTTCTTGACACAACAATTTCCTTCGAATGGCTTTGGAGGAACTTAGCAAATTACTACCGATACTGAAGCTTCATTCCTGTTTAAGTTTATCACTAATCACTAATCACTGTACTTATTTTATTTTTTGGCTACAAATAATATTAATTATGAGTAAATAAATTTAATAAGAACAATTTGGTTCAAAAGGCTACTTGTTTAACTGCAATAAAATTGAAATTAATGAGCAATTTTAACATATTAATTTGCTGAATTTAAAATTAATTGAGCAACCACATTTCTCCTAGTTTACCATTTTTAAATGTTTTTTTTTTTTTTAACCAAGTATTAGTTTATATCAATAAATAAGCGAAAATCTATCAATTCAAATGATTTTTAATGCAAAATAACGCATAGGATCAATTTATCTGAAAATTAAATTGAATTTACAAATTGAAAAAAACTTAGTGTGATAGCACAGACAGTATTTGATCCTTGATATTAAATTAAATAGAAGAATAAATAACACGGATAATGATAGATACATTACGAAAATTACTTTCCCAAGGTATCCCAAAACTTATTTTAAAAAAAATTAAGTAATTTAGGGTAAGTGTGCCAAATTTCGGCATAGTTGCATGCAAGCGAAGAAGTCTCAAGTTTGAAATGTAATATTTTTAAATACAAATTGATTTATTATTCCTTTTTCTTAAGGAGCGTTGCTTGGAGCCTTCTAGACAGTTTATCGTCTTTATTTACTCTAAAATCATTCTTAATACATTTTAAAATGAATAAAAATGTAAACATAGCTTTGGTGCCCTATTTCGGCCACCTTCATCTTCCAATGTCTTCTACACGTCTTCCCGTTTGTCAAAGCTACATTTTTGCTATTCTTTTGCATTGTATAATCTCTAGAGCAGAGGAGTGCAAGAACCGTTGAAACCGAATAAACGTCAAATGAAACATGTACGTCAATGGTCAAAACGCTACTTGAGCAAACTTATTTTGACGTTAATTCGGTTTCAACGGTTTTTTGCACACCTCTGCTCTAGAGTTTGTAGAAAGTAAAAATTTATGGAAATTCAAGGAACAAAAAAGTTGGCCGGAATTGCAAGCTGGCCGGAATTTGGCACAATTACCCTAAATAATTTCACATTGTCTTCAATTGCATTCTGGTTAACGTGTTCGAATCTACCCCACTTCCATTAGAAATTCCTGCGTCAAGAAAATTGCAAGTCATATGAGGGGTTATAACTAGGGTGAAGACATATCTCAGTATTTGACAAACTGTAAATTAAATTTTACACCCCTTTTGTGTATTTATTAAAATTACACAAAAGGGCATTATTTTCACCCCTAATTTTTCACTATTGACCATTCACTTCCTCTTTCAGTGCATTTAGAGAAAATGAAATATAGCCAAATACCCTCCTCAAGTTACCCTTTTTTGAGTCTTCCTTTTTTTTTAATGCTGTATGAAGTCAATAGTTGACATTGTGGTAATTTATACCTCATATGTATCCTCTTCCAAAAGCTCTTTTTATTCCAATGACAAACAGTTGTCGCGTGCTTCTTCAAATCCCTTGAAGAGTTTGTTCCCATTTTTTCCAATTCCTTCATTTTACTGATCGTTTCTGTTAATTTCTTATTTTGTATATTATTTGTTAGGAAGTTTTTTTTTATTAGTCTGTGGTATTTTGTGAAGATAAAACCAAAGGGTTCAACTCGCGCCTCAATCAATTTATTTCTCCTCCATACGAAATCACACGGAAAATGTGTATAAAAAGTGTCTTTTGGAGCATTTAATTTTTGTAAATAAAAACATGGTTAAGAGGTTAAACGTGTCATGTGCTGTATCCTTTAGTTGTCTGGCTTTTCCACAGAATTCCCCGAATTCTATGGATTCTCGCTGTTCACATGATTTATGACACCACGCGAGGAGCAACTGCTGGAAATTTTTTTTTTTTGGGAAAGAGGGAAAACCTATATCACTCCGATGCATTACCAATGTCTTCAAATTTCTTTCAATTGGTGGGAGTGTTTGGGCTCAATGAAGAATTATGAGGAAAGGGTTGACTGGCAGCAATAACAGAAATTCTTGTCTATTTGTCGGATGATCTGTTTACATCCCAAGTGTATGAGTTTTTCTCCGTGAAGCCCATTAATATCGCGTGAACAGAAGTGAATTATGACGAATGCCTCACGTGAACCTGTTATCCCAACAGAGAGGAAGAAAGAACAGCCCGATGTTTCCGTATTTTCCACTTGTGTGGCAGTCGATCTGATGCTGTCTGGAAATCTCAATGATCATCATTGTGAAAATATTGGGTGAGCAAGAGGAGGAGAGACACACGAAAATGATAGAGTTGCGGGTGATATGAATACCGAGTATAAACCATTTGGGAATATCAACACAGGAAATTGTTTGAAAATTTTATGTCTGACACCATCTCAATGAAATAAAAACTCCCCGTTTACTTGCTGTAAACATTTCTAATAGTTAAAATTCTCTCGTAAATCATCGCCTCATTTCACAGCATCACCCTTCCACCTCTTAAACTTTCCATATTTTCACTGGCGTGAACCACCAGACAGTGATTAAATTCATAAATATTTTTAATATTTTTCCACGATGGCATGACGAAGAACAAAAAAACGTTTGTTTGGGTTTAGGCGAGACGTCTGGCTCATTTTAATACACAGATTTTTTAACTAAATTCTTGAGATATTTCAGCAATTTATTTATGAAATTTGCGGTATGTCCGACAACTCTAATTTTGAATATATCACTAACTGAGTAAGAGAAGGAGTGTCCATCTGTTGGTCTCTTCGTCCCTCGATCTAACTGAGAGCAAAACTAAAGGACAAATTTTTAGATAAACCTCGATAAGGGATATCCTGGGGATTATCGGGTTTTTTCAAGGTCAAAAGTTAAACAGCTCTAGAGAGCATATTTCTCAACCGGCTGTAGAAAGTTTAGAATCTTTGGAAAGGTCTTTGAATTCCTAATCGATACTCTGTCACCAATTGTTAATAAATTGTTAAACGAGAAAATTATGCAATAGTAAACATCTTATAAACGGTAAATCAAAGCTTTCTCTTGGTCAAATATTATATTAAACACCTTGAAAAGTGTACAGGAAGGGAGTCCCGATATAAAGGACATAGCCGGGATCGAATAGGTTGCATACTTTAAAGAAATATTTTTGGAACTGGAAAACGTTTTCGGTAAAACGTTTTGCAAACGTTTGTTTACGTTCCATTTCAATAGTGGCCACTGAAGCCCATTTAAAGAAAAGGCCTCCTTCGCATATCGACGGCAATACCTGGTGAGAACGGATTAAGATCTCTTTTCGCTTCTTTCCATTTTTATTCTCTACAACGTTTCGGGAATGCGATATCCCCTTCATCATTAAGGAAGAAACACGTAAGGGTTGATCCCTCAGAATAAGACCCGAACAACTCGATTTTTTGCGAAATTCGTTTTTTTCGCTTTTCGGGTACTCCTTGACACTCTCTACTTTCCTTGTGAATATTATACCTGAAAATAAATTATTCCCAAAGTTATAGCGCTTTTTCTAAAAGAAGCAAAATCACACTCATTTTTCAATTTAGTCAGGATAAAAGCCGCATAACTCGACCATGTGACGTCATCATTTTGCTTGCCAACAGTATCCCGGCTGATTTCACGACAATAGATAAGCTATTATTTGACTGCAAATATGTATAGTCTTCAATTTGGTAAAAACTAGTTAATAACTAATATAGGTTATAATAGTTAATAACTCTTCCATAAAATTAAAAAAAAAATGGATCAAAAACTAAAAAGTGGAAATTGAGTACGAAATAGGTGTAAAATGCTAGCATTTTTTATCTGGAGTTTGACAGCTGTAATGAACATTTGAATGGCTTTTATTATAAAGATCAAAGAAAATTTCACGATTTAATCCAGAATGTAAATTTTGCGAATATTGCAATTATTTTTGGTAATTTCCGACGATTAATTCAATAGATGCGGAAACCGGTGAGCGTCGGGTAAGAAGAAGCAAAGAAAATTCTCAAATTCTTCCCAAAGCTTTCGGCTCGGACTCCAAGCCTTCCTCAGTGATCAAATTTTTAGTCTTTTCTTGCTTTGCCAAATGGTCTTTTTTGTTTACAGGGCATGGGATTTCTTTCTTTCTTTCTTTCTTTCTTAGTCTCACAAAGAAATATTAAGAAAGACACACGAAAAGAGAGAAAAATTGCTAAAATATTAAAAATAAGTAGAAAATTAAGTGCAGTGCCCCAAATCCCATGCCCTGTAAACAAAAAAGACCATTTGACAAAGCAAGAAAAGACTAAAAATTTGACCACTGAGGAAGGCTTGGAGTCCGAGCCGAAAGCTTTGGGAAGAATTTGAGAATTTTCTTTGCTTCTTCTTACCCGACGTTCACCGGTTTCCACACCTATTGCAATTATTTATCAAATATTACTAATATCTTGATATTTTTTTGAGGTTCTCGAGTATTGCAAGTGTTGCAAAAACTTCTCGTTGGCGCGAGAGCTCATAACCTTTTAACTTTTAATAGGTTTTGTCGCTTGAAAATTGTTTTGAAATAACAAGAAATATGTGGAAAAGTGAAAATAATAAAAATTAAATAATAAAAGACCTATAGGGGGTATGGTTACCCGTCCTGGGAATCCTACTTCACTGAAACATTTCCTCTTGGTTTGATAATTATATCTTTTTATTAATTAAGTTTTAATAATTAAATCTTTTTATTAATTTATTATTAAGAAAGTCTTCTACATGTTCTTCTAGACACAAACCAACTGATCGACATCCCACTCACTACAGTTCCTACAGGGGGAATTCTGTAATTGTCGTGGAATTGCCACGCGTGAGTTTGAAACCTGTTAATGCCAATCGAACTTTTGTTCTCATATCACATGTGTTCGAAAATGCAATTAATTGATTTTTTTAACACTTTAAAACCCAAAGTGGCATTTTACTCCAATTTTATGTTTGGAGCTTCATAGTAGAAATTTCCTTTCAATATTATATACTAAAGTTATAACACTAATGTATAGAGAATTTAATTAGCTTTCGGTTAGTAGAATAAAAAAGAGTTGATAACGTTTTTATTATTTAAAAACTGGGAAAAAACTAAAAAATGGGCGTAGAATACCAAATTGGCGTAAAATGCCACCTTTTTTTATATGAAGTTGGCATCCAAAATGGACATTTGAATGGCTTTACTACATAACCTAAAAAATGTTAATATTTTTGAGTTTTGTCACGATTCGAAAAAATCGTAAAAAATACGTGAAAATGTTAAAATAATTATTAAAATTTAAGTAATATAAGACCTAGAATTGTTGTAGAATGGTATTGTAAAAAAAAAGGGTGAAAATTCACTTTTCGCTTTGTTTTTCTTTTTCGATTCCCAGTTGGAATTTCACATAAAATTTTCTTAAAGAAAAGCACAAACTATACATGAGAATCTGAAAATTTTACAGGAAAATATATAAATATGAATTCTAAGATTCTTGCCAAATTGCTAAGAAAAAGGAAATTCAATGGAAATTGCCTTTTTGCTACGAAAATCTGTAAAAATTCACTTTGGCATTTGTTGTCAATTTTCACAAAATTTATATAAAAATGACAAGAAAAGTGGGAAAATATTTATTGAAAAAATAATTTATGAGTCCTAGAACTGCTGTAGAAGTCTTACGGAACGAAAAGACTATTGAAAAATTGCTTTTTTGTGGAGAATATGTGCACTGGCATTTTATGCCAGTTTGGTGTTTTACAAGATTTTTTGGCTCGGGTTTTAAAATTTTAAAATCTCTTGAAAAAAATAATTAGTACAATTAGTATACATAGATATGATGCGTATGGGGAATGATATCGAAACAATTTTGACAAGTGATGCGTGACCAGCCGGGTCTTTTGGCATCGTGGGAAAACTCGAGTTGTTTTGGTCTTATCCTGAGCTTTTGATATGACAGCTCAGGAAAAATACGTTACAACTCTGTAAATATTGTAATAGTTATTAAAATACACATTATTTTGTGAAAATTTTATGGAATTAAGATAGCTATTATCGAATCCTTTCGTTTGATGTACAATATTAGGAAAGTGAAGTTAAATTAATTGATTTATTAGCAAATGAAAATCTCAGCTTTAAATCGCTCTCCTGTAAAGTTGGCCATTCGTGAGTTGTTCGGGTCTTATTCTGAGTGATCGATATAATCTCGTTTATCGAAGCTACATTTTTTGTTTTTTTTTTTTTTTGTTTTGCATTATATAGTATGCAAAATCTAAAAGTTGATGGAAATTTTAAGAACAAAAAGTGGACGGAATTGCAAGCTGGCCGGAATTTGATACACTTACCCTAATTGTAATCAAAATAATTTTTAAGGCTTTAAGCAAAATAACAAGTTTGACTATTTTTAGCATACCTTTAGAGCTTTGCCATTGCCTTATCTGTAAATTAATCTGCCAGAGTCCCTGGTCATCTTTAAAAGGTTAATGCGAACGTTTTTAATTATTTGATTTTTTATAATTTTTTTTAGCATCGCATTTCACAGAGACAACTTTTTAGATCAAATCCACAGAGAGCCCCTTTTTAATCATCTTCTCCCTCACCTATATTCTAGATATGTGTTATTAAATTGTGAAATGCACAAGTAAATATTCCAACTTATAATTTATTCGTTATTTAACTCCAATTATGAGCATGCAAGCAAATCGTATCTTAGCCACTTATATTCATATGTTTTGGAAGTCGTGGAAACAGTTGGAGTGTCTGTATTTTGAAATTGGCAATTGGAAGGCAAAATTCCCCATTCCATCTTGAGCATTACAAAGTTGGAATGATAGGAAAATTATTGCAAAAGTTTAATAAATTGCATCATCATGGTGTAAAACTTCGACTGATCTCCGCCTTCCCATTGAGAACACTTAGATTAGTCGTCAACAATGATCTCTCTCATTCCTGACAGGTTGACGTTCAATCATTCAATTGGTATAATTTTGAGCATAAAATACCAATCTTCCGAGCAAAACCCATCACACATATAATTCAGCGCATAATTATTCCCTGAGAATAGAAATAATTCGAAATTTCCATAGAATCTTCATTTCAACCCAGTGCGCTTTTGTTATTTCATTCTTCCTCAATCTTGAATGAGGAGATTTCATTTGCCATCTCCCAAACCATTTGGCGCATCAAACGAGACAAGCATGTGAAACTTCCTGTGGTATTATAAGAATTTTCCGATATATCCAAATAATTCCATCATTTCATTGTGCACCTCATTCCCAATTGTTTGCTTCCCGTTGGAAGACTGACACGGTCGATGGGAAAAGATTCTTGTAAGGGGAGTAAAAGAGTTAAATATTCAGTATACTTCATTGAATGTTTGCCTTTTTCTCTTGGCTTTTCGGTTCATTTCATGAAAAGGCACGAGGATAAAACTTTGTGGTCGCCTAAAGGCATTCATGAACTTGAGAAAGCCACTGGAAAACATTTCACGTACGCCAAAAAAAAAGGCGGGAGGCATAATAAAATTTTCCCATCATCCATTAAACCAGCACCATAAAGAGATCTTTCGAGTGGCTATATATGGAAAATGGAGGTGTCGAAATGGTCTTCCCTTGTTCCTCCACAGTCCATATCCCAAGTAGCACGACGTGGCATAACTCTAATTTGGATATCCTAACGACCGCCACAAAAAGACCCAAATACGACTAAAGATAACTTAATAATTTTATTTATTTAATCAATTGAGTTCCAGTGCTCTGTTGGGTCCTAGAAACTCCCCTCTTCACAAGAAAATGAATGACTTACATTTTTGACGAAAAAAATCAAAAAATATTATCCGATTTTTGGATATTGTGAAGTTGGTCGTAAAAGTATCCAAAAGCTGTACATTTGATGACTCCAGCGAACTCCAAATTTGAAATTCGAAAGAACAGTCGCGATCGTAGCGGCGATTAGTCAAAATTTAGCCTCTTTTCATTTTTTAACAGAGGGAGATACTATGGATACTTGTAGTCGCTGAGGAAACCCAGCTATACCATCCCAGTCTGGGTTGAAATAGAATCTTAACGTAATCTTTTTCATTCTATAATTTTATGATTCTTATAATAGCCACGAAACGTTAAGAAATAAAGAAAAAAAATAAAATTCGGAGAAATGAAGAAATTAATGTAAATTTTCAAAATTATGTAATTTTCAATCTCTTAACGACAATATGATTTAATATTGTTCAATTTTATTATAATAAAAACTATTGAATATTATGAAGCCAAATTTATACCAGCTTAAAATTATAATACAAAAAATTCTTGAACGCTGCTTTGAAGAATTAGTAAACCAAGAAATTATTGAGAATTATCGATATTTTATTTAATATTTCAAGTAATGTTCAGGAGCTTGCTTGAGGCTTTGTAACTCCGCAACAACCTCTGGAACTCTAAACCCGGGAAATCTTGAATTAAACTTGAAAACTAATGGAAATAAGAATATTTTTAGAAGTTAGAGCCTGTGTCACTGTCACTTTAATTTGTTTAATGGTGGACTTAAAATGGTTTGAAATAAATTATCACACACAGAAAAATGAAAAATTCTTAAACAGAAACACCCAGGAATTTAATTTCAAATCCCATCGAATGAATGCCAATGCCCTAATTCTAAATCCTTGATCATTTAGTTTTAGTTGCAATTTGCAAATCTGTAGACATTTTTCATTTTCCAGCTAATGCTGAACTTAAGTTCCCGATCTCTTAATTTGAAAGAGCTAGGGATTCTAGCTCATTTCTTTCGCTCAGAGCTTCTAAACTTAAACGCCTCGGGGATTCACGTCCAATTTAAGTTCCCAGGATCTTATATATTCTTAAATTTAGAGTCAAAATTTTTCTGTGTGCATATTTTAAGCATTTCATTTTAATTTTGCTGTGATATCACATTGGGTTTTATTCACATTTTTATTTTAAATTGAATTGAGCATTAAAATTTCTAAAACTACTTGAAATTTACCAGAGCTCAGAAGCATTTTGAGAGAAATTTGGTCAATTCAAATGGTGCATGGGAATTTTGCATATATGAATGACTCTGGAAATATGTGTATCAAATAGTTAACCCATTCAGTCAATGTACTAGAAATAATTGAAATAGAATGTTCATATTTTGGAAATAACTCCCTACAGAATAATAGATAATTTTTTTTTTAAAGAAATTTTATTGGAGGATGAAGACTAATTTTGACAAATTCGACGGAATGTAAAACTTTCCATCCTCCATTTTGAGCAAAAACTTTGCATGACTTCACGCAGTCAGAAAAGAACAATAAAATACATTTCCACCCCTGTGGGGTTATGTTTGTTTTTTTTTTTTTTTCAAGTAAATGTTGGACTAAATTAACCAAAACTCTCTATTAACGATGTTCTCTAGAATATAATTTTTGCCAGAAATAAATCATTCAAAATGTCTCAATTTGCGTATAATGAACGTGGCTATGGTAAGAATGGATTAAAGAGCCTCTTATAAATTAATTAATATCTTATAACTAATTATTTATTATTAATTAAATTATTAACTTGTAAATTAATTAGTAACTTATATTTCACTTTGATTTTGAACTGACTTTGTTTTCAATAAATGGAATGCTCATCACTTTGGCAAACCGTAACTATTTATCTAAAATTTTCTAAAGTTCTCATTTTATCATTTTTAGAGGATTGTCGGTAATTTAAATATTTTCAACTTTGTCCTAATGAAAAACTCTATCGGTTTAGTAGAATCAGAGCTATACTATTTTAACTCCAAAAAACAAGGTGAAACGATTTTATTTAAGATTATGTGCGCTAAACTGCAATAAAATAAGCATTTTTATAAATTAATAAACCTAGAAAAAATTGCACAATCTACAATATTACAAGTAATTACTTTTTTTAATCAAATGCAATATCTGCGAAAAAAATTAAAGGTCTGAGCAAATATGTTTAGAGTCCCGTCAGTCCCGTGATGGCGTCATTTTATGCCACGTGGGGAATGCATGAAAAAAATCTGAAAAATTCTCGTAAATTATGAAAAATTCAGTATTGATTTTAAAGGAAATTCATCGAAAATCCCTTAATATGATTTTTTTTTGTAAATTGAGAATAGTCTTATATTTTAGGAAATAAAGATACGCTTCAAGATTTATTTAAATCAAATATTTTAAAAATAATAAATTGTATAATCGGACTGTATTTTATTGTTAATTTACGCAATTCTCTATCGGTAACAATGTGTCGCATAATTATTTATAATAATAATCGACATTGAAAATCGGATTAAACATGTTAATAAATAGATGCAAACGCAAACTTGAGAATTGTTAAAGTTCCTTTTCTTCATTTCATAGAATTGATGAGGGGAAAAATGTTGGAGAAAAAGAAAGAGAAAACATGTGGTTAAAATGGGACGTTCGTGTGGCGCCATCTATCGATAGTCATAAGGCGCCATCTCTTATTGATGTTTGGAACTTTTAGCCAAATCGCTTGAGTCGTGAGTTGGTCGTCAGCATATCCAAAATTGAGCCGCTACGACCCGAAATTGGTCGTCACATTTTTCCCAATTGTAATGTCGTACGACCACTTTCTGACATAGTTTTTGTACTACATCACGTACTACAGACGCCCAAAATTGTATTACATCACGACTCATCTGTGCTACTTGGGATATCCAGCCCCAGCAACAACAACAACAAAAAAATCGAATGGCGGAAGCAATCATTTGATCTAATGTTTCATTCTTCGAAGGATAAATGTCCCAGGGAGAGCCTCCATGAGTTACAGAATGAGGGGGGGCACAGAAGCGAGAGACATTGATGGGATTAATATTCGATTCGTGGATCACTGCTGACATCTAATTTCCATGCAAATTTATCGCAATTTCATTAAATTTAATTTTCAATCGACGTTCTTCCTCCATCCACCCTCATGGGATGTCCATCCATATTAAAACACCATATCGAATCCCCCAGAGGTGGTTGGAGAGTCGCCTGAGAAGAAGTACTCCTGTATAGATGGAGTGGGTCGAATGGCGGATAAAATTCCACACTGGGCTTCCCTGCCGCGATGGCATATTGGCCACCCACCGGCCACCCCGTGGCTGTTTTCCAGGGTGTCAGCGAGCAATAAAACGAAATTGTTTGTGTGTAAATTTTTCAGCAAACGCGTCTCGTTTACAAATTACAAAATTAATTCCACTTTCAATACTTCCAACGCCCATTGCACTGAAGGCGATATAATGTTTTGCGAATGAGGAGAAAATTTGCCCCAAAACACCGGAAGATACGGCCAAAGGAAACACTTCATTCGGACATTTTATTTTTTTCACAAGCCTATAAAGAATGACCAAAAGAAAAATGATCCACGAAAGGTTCTCTTACTGTGCTTCATGAAATTTATAAGGATGTTTCAGGCTATGAATACGAAATGGGAATGAAAACTGAAAAGCCTATAAATTCAATAAACTTCTTCGAGTCTAGAGGGTATTCAAACTTCGTTTAAGTTTTTTTCCTTACGGTTTAAAATACTAGTTATGTTTTGATGTAAGTAAATGACACAATAAGATTAATTTCTGGTAGGTAAAACCGACGGTGGAGAATTTTATTCTGCTATTTCAGGACAGTCCTTCCGGTAAGCATCAGTAAGGTGTTTTAATCCAAAATTAAAACACTCAAGTTTCCAGAGCTTTCGACACTGTATCGTGTCTTTCTAAAACGGTCTTCAGACTAGAGGTTCACCCCAGTTCCCAAAGATCTCAAAATCCTAAATAGCGAGCAATTTTATTGCATTTTGAGAGCCTAATAGGTTATTTGTCTTTAATAATCCAATGGTAAGTTATTTTTTTCAAAAAATTGTAATTGATAAAAAATTAGAATAGTTAAGCCATATAGCTAAGTCATAGCCGAGATCGAAATTTTAATGCCTTTCCAAAAACTTCAAATTTAAGCAAATCGGTTAAGATTGAGCTCACCAAAGTGATTGACCTTAAACTTTTAATTCAAAATGCCGATTTTTATAGCCACAGGTATGTAATAGAAGTTCGCCTAGACTACCTCCAAAACATACCGAAAATAAAAGAAATCCATTATGCCGTTTTTGAAATAAATCGAAAAACATGGTTTTTTGATTTATGGGATTTATGGGAAAAAGGAAAAAACCGTTTGAGATAATGTCCACTTATGTGAGGATCATTGAAAACCGGAAGTCGGTATCTCTTACCATTTGACTCCTGGTTTGGGAACAAACTTAAGGTCAAGTAAAACAAAAATAATTTCCAAAAAAATGATTCAATTCATTTTAAAAATGATTCGGTGCTTAACCGATTTATTGCCGATGAGGATCGATGCAGCCGGTTTATAAAAACCTATCTATGGTATATTTTAATAGTTAATCTTAATTCGAAAAAATATTAATTCGAATTCAGAATGTTTGCAAAGCCTGATAGCCTTCGCCTATTAGCCTTGCAAATATAGTCTTGTAGAATTCCCTAAGTAAGGCATTATAAAACCAAAAGTCTTTTTATTTGCTTATAACGCTCTTGGTTCTATCACTGAGATTACTGTAAGTAAAGTGGTGAACTCTTAAGAATCTTAAGAGCTTCTATAGGACTTTCAACAGAAAATTCTCATTTTAAGTCTTTTAAAAGTGCACTGAAAGACTTGTCAAAGTCTTTGTTCTATAAGGCAGTTATTTTGCTTCTTGGGAGAGCAATGCTCGCAAAGTTTTTAGATCCATACTGGTTTACTACCGATTTCAACAGACTTTGACGCCTTTGAACATTTACGATAAAGCAATAACCATTCTAAATTTGCTCTAAAACAATTTTAAAGACCTAAACATTGGACATTAAACAATCAGTAGAAGAAATTAATTGGAATTTGCGGGATTTAACATTTTTTTTAATAAACGTAAGATAAAAGAAATCGTTGGAACTACGTTCTAGTTCTTAACTGTTTTGTCTGTTTTTGGAACTCTACGGGTATCCAAAACGGATACAATTATTAGATAGAGGATACTCCGATGATGGCCATTGGATCTGAAGTCAATTCACAAAGAAAAACACATTTTAAATCTTGCCCAGAACTTTCGGTCCTGGATTTGGACCTTCTTCCGACCACAAAAAAGATGTTTTTCGAATGAAAAGAAACACAGATTTTGACCTAGATCCTTCTCCTCCTTTATTACTAGTCCTAGTAATAAAGGAGAAATAGGATCTATGTCAAAATCCGTGTTTCTTTTCATTCAAATTAATCTGCTGACCGAGCATCTAATATCAAGGTGTTTTTCTTTGTGAAGTAACTTCAGATCCAATGGCCATCACCGGAGAGTCCCCTATCTATACATATCACGCCAGCTTCTTCATCCAATTAGATACAATTATTTTGAATTATTTAGAAGCATTAAAAAACAACTGATCCTCGTAAATAATGTTGAAGTGAAAGTACATAAAAATCATACAAAACTTTTTAAAAACATTTTTTCTAGAGAAACAGTTTCTTTTAGTTTTAAAAATCTAGATTCCTCTGACCAAATGTATAGATTTTCATTCTGTAATTCTTTAGAAAGGGTAGGTATACAAAACTTTTATAATCCAAACGTAAAAATACTTTTCTATGATTAATTCTACCCCTAATTAATTCTACCCCGATCTCTCATATTGCTTTTTCTTTAAGTCTAAGCAATATTATATTAAAATCGATTTACGTATCCTTGTGATTTCGAGCTTCGGATCATCAACTTCTTATTTAAAATGCCTAGAATGCATTCTCAAATAAGTCACTTTAATAAAAAAAATCTAGCAGTAATTTCTGAAATGATTTAATTCTAAACTCTAACTCAACCCTATTACGTCCTTATCTCTAAATAGACCTAAATTTTCAATCGCCTATTAATTAACACTGAGAGAAATCCGAAAAAGTTAAAATAATATTCCGAAAATGTTTATTTTACCCTGCAGTATTGATCCGAAATCGGTGTAAATATTATGCTTTTTAGGTGTATTAGGGTTTAAAGTTACAATTGTTCCTGTTAATTTTACTAGATGAATTTCGGTCAATAGGTTGATTTAATGATAATTGAAATACGGAAATGACCTTTGGTTTCTTCTCCTTTACTTTCTCAAAACCGACGTTTCGGAGGGGATTTCCTCCTTCCTCCGGTCTACAATTTACATTTTTACATTAACATGGAATTTTAAGATACATTACAACAATCAGAAGAGTGTCCAGTGAGAAAAGTCCAAAAAGCACTAACTTAGTGTAACAAAATCCTTTGTTTCCATGTGATTTATATTATTTCCATGTGAGTTATAATATAGTTAATTTTTTTTTAAATATCATTGTTGTAATGTATCTTAAAATTCCATGTTAATGTAAAAATGTAAATTGTAGACCTGAGGAAGGAGGAAATCCCCTCCGAAACGTCGGTTTTGAGAAAGTAAAGGAGCAGAAACCAAAGATCATTTCCGTGTTTCAATTATCATTGTTAATTTTACACTTAAAAATGTGTAAAATTAACATTAAAAAATGTTGATATATATTTACACTTTTTAGGTGATAAAATTACGAGGAAAAAAAGTTAATCGCACCCCCATTCTTTTCTCAGTGAAGAAATCCATTGAAAATTCTGAATTGCTTCTGAAAATTTCACATAAATCGTTCTAAGAAAGATGTGGTCAAATAATAAACGGTTAGATGACCAACGGATGGCCTGAGAAGCTTTTTATTTTGAATGGTGGATTTTTTGGGGATAAAAGTGAAAGAGTTTCCCGTATCCTAGCAACTCCCCTTTAGGTGATATAGGGAATCGCCTTATCACAAAGTGGCGAGTCAATCGTTTCCTGCAGGGGGAGGATGTCTTTTTTCTCACACTGTGGCTCTATGACAAAAATTACATAATGGAAATGGTATCTTGAGGGGTATGAAGATGATTTTCAATATCATACCCTTCGTATTTATCGATCAGCTCTTTCATCTGATTTTTCCAAGGAGAATGAGTTTCCAGTAGCAGAGAAATTGATGAATGCGAAGAGTGGAAAAACATCTGCTAACATAAATTTGGGAAGAAATACAATTAGTTAATATGCTTGTGGCTGAATTTGTGGATGATAATGTGACTGTTCTTTTCATATATTTAACATTTGACAGTCTATTTTTGGTTCACTCTGGTCCTCCTATACACTCCACGGCATTTTCTTTCATATAATATTTTTCTAATGGATATTTCTGTGTTTTGTGCATCCAACAGAGATTCTTGGGCTAATGCATGTTGACATTGTGTGTCTATTTTGGCCAGAAAAATACACCAACGGTGGATCATCGTGGGGCAATATTGAAAATTCCAGTGTTGAGAAAAAAACCACCATTAAATCGTCAGTTACACAAATTCGAATTTTATTGTATTTACTTTAGCTTTTACGACCCGAAACAGATTAACCGCACAAATCGATATTTCACTCTACGACCCCAGAGATAGGTTCTTCTTATGGGTTGCTCCAAAGGAGATGGGTATTATGTGGCGCGGTTTCATGTGAAATGAACCATGGGCATAAATCAATGATCATCACTGTGACATTTTGTTCATAAGCCGGATTACATCCAAGAGATAATTGTAAGCATCCGGATATCATTTTCCTAATGCAATGCTGGATCATTTGAGGAGGATTACAGAGTATTTTCCCGCCTGGATTTTCCACCATCTCAAACAAATGATGTCACACAAATGAAAAGCGCGCGCGATTTTTACTTGACACATGAGGGAAATCCTGGAAGACACGTGCCAGTGATTTTCTCGCGCCTTCCACAATCACCAACCTCTCAAATTTCCCTCATTGGCTGTTGTCCAAGGAGTATAAAGATCTGGTTACATACGAGAGGGATACTATTTGATAGACCTTTCAAGCTTATGCAACATAAGATTTTTACAAAACACAATTAATTAAAAAGTATTTAAAAAGTTAAATAAAATAAATTTTATTAGTTTTACAAAGACAATATCACTCAAAATTACATTTTCTTTGGTAAAGCCTTATCTTAATTTTAATATTTAAATCATCATCATTAATGAGTAGGGGAAAGCGCCCTACCTTCGGACGATTTAAGTTTCGTACAATTCATTCCTCTCAATATGTTTTTAATGAATTTGACTCATTATAATATTACATTTTAATAGCTTATCCGATGCTTAAAAATTTCCCGGGAGAAACCATGGTTAAAATCCATTAGGACCTTAGAGGAGAGATTGAATTGCTCAAAGTTGAAGGCGTCCAAAGGTAGCGCGCTTTCTCCTACACTGAGAAAAAAAGAGGGTGCGATTAACTTTTTTCCTCGTAACTTTAACATTTTTAGGTGTAAAAATATATCAACATTTTTTAATGTAAAATTAACATGAAAAAAGGTAACTTTAACCCACAATACACCTAAAAAGCATAATATTAAACCGATTTCGGATCAATAATGCAGGGTAAAATTAACATTTCCGGAATGTTATTTTAACTTTTTCGGATTTCTCTCACAGAGTATAGTCGGAAGTGGTACACAGACTATTGGAAGTAAGAGGAAGTTATAGTATGGGATTTTCATTATCAAACCTCTTTTTTTTAATTTTCTGTCAATTTAATAATAAATTTTCAATTTTTTTATTGCCTAATTTAGGGTTTAAAACAACATAATCGATATAAAATTTTATCACTATAACGACTAAAACTTTAATTTAATAATTTTCATGAAGATCCATAATGGTAATTTAAGATGACTTCTTCATAGTAAATTAGAAAAACAGAGAATTTGAAAATATAAATTGAAATATTCGAAAAATAATCTAGTATTATTCATTGAAAAGTTTCTTCTGTCAGTCCAATGTTTCTAATGGTTTTATTTTATTAAATATTCTCTTAGTTGAATATTATTTATACATTAAATAAGTGAAGAATTGAATTAAAGAAAAAAGTAGGTGAGATTGTTTAGAATCTCACCTAATAACGAATAAAATTGAGAAAAACCTACTAAAGAAACAATTGAAGTTCATATTTCCCTAATTTAGGATTCAAATTGTCCACTCTACACCATCAAACTTTAAACTTAAAATAATCATTTTCCTTATTCAATTTTAACAATTTATAAAGTCTGAAAGAAATTTAAAAATTCAGTAAAATCGTTCTCAATGAAAGTGAAACATGTATCGACTATCGACATTGCAGATCAGGTGACATTATGCTAACTTCTTTTCTGAAAATTTTAAATGAGAACTGTGTCTTTTGTATGCATTGTAAATATTTATCAGCAGTTTCATTCTCTTAAGAATGGTACAATAATTGGTTTAATAATGTTTAAAAATCCATCATTCACTAAATCTAAGAGATCTAAGATTTATCGATACTATCGATTCGACAGTATCGAAAAGTTATTATTCCACCCCAGATCTTCATCCTTTTTTTTTAATTATTCATTGTTTTTTAGTAATTATATTTTATAAAATATAATGCTTTAGTTACTAAAGGAATATAATTGGAACAAGAAGCTAAATTGAGAAAAAGCAGTCAATAATTTTTTAAAGTCATATTTTTGGGATAATAATCCTACCCTCAGCATCGATACATACTTCATTTTAAACATTATAAAAAATATATTCAAAGACCAATTTCGTTATTCTTATTTTTAAGGAAAACTTTTAAGCAGCAGGGGTTGAACGATAACTTTTCGATAATATCGAATCCAATTTATTGTGATATTCTCAAAAAAATGTAACTATTGATAAATGTCTATATTAGCTTGAGAAAGTGTATCTATGATTTGAATTTTTCATAATCGACAGACGATACTATCGAAAAAAATTATGTCACAAGAAACGTACCGATCCAAGTATCCAAGATTTCAACCTTTTAAAATTTACAAGATCAAAAAAAAATCTTATTTTCACTTATTAGAAAAAGGTAGAGGAAAGCGCGCTACCTTCAGACGATTCAAATTTCGGACAAGTCAATTTTTGCCCTATGTTCCTTATAGATTTCACTCGTAGCACTTTACTGAAAATTCGAGGCATTGGACTAGCTATAAAAATATAATATTATAAAGGGAAAAATTCATTTATAACACGTTGAAAAAAATGAACTGTTCGAAGCATAAATCGTCTGAAGGTAGCGCTAGCGCGCTTTCCTCTATAACTTTAGTTGATCGTAAGAAAATATTTTATGGATCGCCACGGATCAAATGGTTCTCAATTGGTTATATCACAAGTTGTATTTATCATTGTAAATTATGCATGTGATTCAGCCTAAAACGGGATTACCGCCATTTACCCGTGGAGGCTATTGTTAAGACGGCGGCGGTCTCGACTTGAGTACCAGCGTTTGGGCATGGGCTGATTGTGGGTTTACTGGTATGGGGCGCATTGGACTCAAGTGTTAAAAATAAATATAAATAGTTTTAAAAAAATATAATGAAGAATTTAAATATGGCTAGTTAACAGAATTAAATATGTTTTGTGTTTAAAAAGTAGTGGAAGTACAAGAAGTGCTGGAAGTGATGTACATATTTTTTCCCTATGATCTATCTTTGATCATTATAATTTAATGAAAAAAAGAGTGTTCGAGTCCGCTGAAGAGATCTTATAATTATGAAAAAGTACAGTTAGGTGATTAATCCCTTTCAAACTATTTATAACATTAACTATTCTTTTGGTTGTAAACATTATAGGGTAATTGCACCAAATTTCGGCATAGTTGCATGCAAGCACAAAATTTAATTTTGAAATGAAATACTTTTATTAAAAATTGAATTTTTTGTTAGTTCCTTTTAAGGGGTATTGCTTGGGTCCTTGTGTATGGTTTATGATGATTTATCAAATAATTCTTAATAGATTTTGAAATGAATAAAAATACACACATAGCTTTAGGTATTATTTCGGCCACCTTGATTCTCATAATTCTTTACCCTTCTGGAATTCTTCCAAAATCCTTTTTACGTCATCTCATTAGTCGAAGTTACATTTTTTGTTTTATTTGCATCCTATCTCTAGAGTATGAATAAAAACTGAAAATTCATGGAAATTTTGAAAAAAGAAATGCCCGAAATTGCAAGCTGGCTGAAATTTGGTACAATTACCCTATAGGAGTGGAAAATATTGATTTTATTCAGTAGTTTCGAAGAGACAAAGTCACTTCAAAGCCTAGCCAAACCTTTTAGAAAATCGACCGAAAGTGTAAAAGCGAAAGTTCCCATATCCACCTCTTTAGCGCTGTCTGTTCTCATATTTCGAATTTTCCGTATTCTTGATACTTTAATCGTAAACAATGTTAACAACAGTGAGAAAACGTTTATTGCAAAAAGTGAATTTCTGTAGAGTTTTACAGAACGTCTAAATTTCAATTCCTTTAATATAAATGTTTTTTTTATGAATTTATTCACATTTTGGCAACTCGTCATTTTAAATTTTCGAACTTTCAATGGATTTTCGGATAAGCTCTCTCTGATATCCTTCAAATCGGTATGAATTCGAAAATTCGATGAAATCGCTAGGAATTCGGATGTGCTTTCAAATCGGGCAGGTTATTACTGAACGTAAGGATTGTTAGAATAGGAGACACTGGGGCAAAATTGGTCACGAATGGTATTAGATATTGAAATATAGTTTGCCTTACAAGAATATTAAGGAAACCACAATTTTATCGAAGTAAACACCTCGTTTCCTATTCTTTAAAATATTTATAAGCCTGATACTAACATTTTTCGTGAATTATTCATAATGTAAAATGTCATTTTCTGACATAAATTTAATTTTATAGTATATGTAACATCAAATTCGCAAAATTGACATTTTCAAGAGGCTGAGACGCTTTGCCACTTACATAAAAATAAATTTCAAAAATTTCTAGGCCATAAGCTTCTCAAAGAGTTGTCAAATTATTCTGTCTAAATAAATATATACCATATACCACCTTGATTACAATATGTGTGTAATATTAAACATAAATAGGGGCAAAAATAACACGTGACTCATTGACACTCGAAGAAATTCAACCCCTGGCGCTGAACGTCCTCTGCCAAAGGGACGGGACTTGAGATACTAAAATGACACAGTAGAAATATTTTGACATAAAATAGAGATTAATCAATAACCATAAATGTCACGGCAGCGAAGTGGGATTCCTGGAGAAAAGTCACGTTATTGGCTTTTCATCTTGCCTATGGAAAATTATGCATATTTTGGAGTGTGAAAGTGGAGTGTTTTCGGCACTTAAGACAGAAACTTTCTTTTTGGGTGACAAATGTTTCCGAGGGGAAGAAAACTGTAATGGCCCATAAAAATTTTCATTGGCATTCAATTTTGGAAATTTCATCCAGAAAACACAGAGTGGCAGGAGGAAAATTGTGGAAACCACTTAACGTGATCAAAACAGAAACAAACTCCTGGGTGAACAATGTGGTGAGGTTTTTAAAAGTGTCACTATATTTTTGGGGCCGGGGGAGGGCAACCCATCAAAAAAAAGATCTTATGTTTCTTATCTTTTCTCTGGAATTTTTCAATTTTCGAAAAATGTATTTTCTCATGCATTTCGAAAGAGCCCGAAGGCACGCACCTTTTGGTTGAGGAAGGAAGTGGAATAGGGTGAATAGGCAAATGTGTAAGTCCACATATCATTTGCTAATTTCTTCTTTGACTTCTTCACCATCTTCAACATTGGCCGGCATATTCTTGGCATGGCTCAAATAGATACAAATCACCGGAAACATTTTGTTACGTTACGGTATTTTAATTTTAAGTCATTCAGCAATAAATAATTGCGCACATGAACAACATATAAATGTTTATCAACTATAAACCATCAAATGCTCGTGTGTTTCGTTTATTAAACAAATTATGTAATTTGCTGCAAAGTTGAGGGTGGGATGACACAGAGATTGAAGCACCTCTTCTCTGATTCGTGGATTGCTCCGTCCCCTCTTTACTCCGGGAGGTATCACATCGCCGGGAAAGATTGCTGTCAGCTCTGCAACGTTCCGATTCAGTAAATTATAATTCTGCGCATTCTCCTCGATGGGCAAATTAGCATGATTTTGAGGTATAATCATACGATTCAACCGTGATCGCCTGTCGGTGTGTGTTCACTGACTGTGGGAATCTCACACAGTACAATCCCACTGCACCAAGTCACGATCTATAACAATGAGGAAGTTATGAAATTATTCCACTTGGCTGGATGCATCCAATGAGAAGTGATCTCCTGTCATGATTAAATCCTCCTTCACTCTGGTGTGAGAACGTATCAGAATTTCTTCACCATCTTCATTTCTCTTACTTTTAAACGCATCCTAATGCACCTGAGTTCTTTTTTAAAACATTTAAAGAACACTATTAACGTTGAAAAATTCAAAATCAGATAATATTTATTTCCAATTAATACACTTTTAATGCACAATAAATAAAATTATTAAATTATTATTATTAATTAAATTGTATGTGCTCATAGTCGGAGTTTGATTCTTTAAAAGTACTTCGACAAAAAATGTCGTTGATGTTCGAAAAACTTAAATCAAATTTCGAATTTTTAAATAAATTTTCTAACAAGGTTGTAAGGATTTGTAAAATATCAAAATAGAATGCAGTTAAAGATATTATTCAGGGAAAATGTATTGTAATGCCTAGACGCACTTAACACATTAAGCCGAGAGACAGCCTAACGTATAATTATACTCAAAATAATTATTTGACTAAATTCCCATCAGTTTCCTACAAACTATAAACCGGTTTTGATTGGAGCCGAGAGACGGATTAGTCAGAAACCGATGGACATGTAATCTGTAGGGGAATTCTGTAATTTTCGTGGCATTTTCACGCGTGAGTTTGAAACCTGACAATGCCATTCGAGCTTTTTTGTCATATCCTTCGAAAATTCGTTCGAAATTTAAATTCGAGTTCGAAAATTACAATTTATTCAATTTTTAATGAAATCCTTTTACTTGATGATTTTATGAAAATACAGTACGTCTTGGTTAATTTGTTTAACAAAATTCATTGTAACCGCGGTGTCATATATAAGATTAATATTAATATTAAGAAAAGCCGGAGAGAGAGGTATATAGTATTCAAAATTCAAATGGAATATCACGTGTGTTAGAAAGAGTACACTCTAGTAGAGTAATACGATGAGTAAGATATTACTGTTCGTCTTAATTGCTTTCTGAATCGTAATACAGGCAACTCGAGCAATTTTCCATGCGTGCCAACTATGATTCAGTTAGTTTTCGAGCGAAGCGCGAAAGAGAGGCATGATAAGACACTCACTATCTTTTTTTGGCATTCTCGCAGTTCAGAAAAATTATTAATCTTAATATTAATCTTATATGTGACATGGTCATCATTTGAATTGCCAGAAATCTCAAATATGTGACTTCTGACAATGCCACGTGAGCTGAAATGACAATGTCACGGCTACAGAATCGCATTTTCGAAAAATCTTTTCTAAGATTGGAACCCAATTTGTCATATGGCATTGCCAGAACATTACAGAATTCCCCTACTGATCATTATTTTGATTATAATTACATTTAGCCGTCTCTTGGTTTAAGTCGTAAGAATATCTACGGCATAACGCAACAGGAATATTATTACCCTCGATTTTTTGATTTCCCCCAAAAAAAAATGATAACACTCGAGAAATTTTGATGTTCAAACAGAAAATTGCATAAGACACCTAGCGGAATTATCAAATAGTTTAAATGTCTTTTCCTTGTCTTTCGAAACTGATCTTCGAATTTCCTAAACATCTGCTGTGAATACAAAGAATAAACACAGAACGTAATAGTCCGAGTGCTAGTACATGGTAAAAACTTTTGGACACTGACCAAAATATTGGAACAAATTTTCTTAGGAATAATTGTTTTAGAATAAATTTGTACCTACAAGAGACATTATTTATTTGTTCAAATTTTTTTTAACAGTTTTGTAACGAAATATAGTTAGAATTCTGTTGGAGTTTTCTTTGGGAACCGTTTTGATACGGTGGAATATCTACAAATTTGAGTCGATTTCGTTTTATATCATTTTTTTTCTAAATGTCGGAATCGAATATAGCCACTTTATACCCATTTTCGGGAACAAATTTGTGTAATTTAAAAGACTTCCCCGTTTCGTCTAACATTTAAGGCCTATACTTCAGTCGAGATGGATTTCGGTGGCGAAAATTCATAAAGAACATTAAATAAAAGTCAACTTAACAGAGTTTTATACAGACGTATGCATTACAAAATCATATGCGAGTGCTGGCAACAGGAGAGGAAGGGATTCTCGGGAATCTTGAATTTAAAAAAAAAAGTGAAACTATAAATATTGTATATCGAAAAATGCCACAAATTTGGCGTCCTTCTCGATTAAATGGTGGCTTTCGGAACAAAATTGTTACTATAATATTGGGTGTCTTTTTGTTTCTCCTAGAAAGTACAAATTTGTTCCAAATATTTTCGATGTCCACGAACGAGCTAATTTGTGGAACAAATTCGTAACTAATGTTGAGTATCTTCCTGAGTCTCGTAAAAGAAACAAGAAGGTGCTAAAAGTTTGAGTGTCCGTGAACGAGCTAATTTTTCGAACAAATATGTTCCGAAATTTTTTACCATGTATCCGGACTTTTCCAAGAAAAAAATGCATTCGAAAATTGGTTTCGAGAACCCAAGAAAACACATATCGGCTCCGTTCAGTAATAACGTTTCGCAGAGACAAAGCCACTCCAAAGCCAAGCCAAACCTATTCGAAAATCTACCGGAAGCCTAAAGTGAAAGTTTACGCACTCGCCGCTTTAACGCTGATTTTTCTACCATTTCGAATTTCGGAATTTTTGACAATTCAATTGTCAACAATTCCAACAACAGTGTGTAAATCTTTAGTGCAAAAAGTGAATTTTATGTAATTTTGTGGAATTTCAGGATGGCAGAACGTTTTAATTACAATTTCATTAAAATAAATGTCCTTATGGTGAGCCAGCTCAGTTTTATGTAACATGTCAGTTTAAAGGTTCGAACTTCAACTGATTTTTAGATAGCAAAAGGATTTAGCTCTCGTTAGTTAGTTCGCTTACTCTTCGAATTTCAAAGTGCTTCAAATGTCAACATTTTATCAGTTATTAACAAAGCATCGACGCACACAATATTCCTGATCTAATCATATTATAATCCTTATAATCATTAAAATACTCCTTATGATTCTTAGCTTTATATTTCATAAATATTCCTAACCTTGAGGCCTCTACACATCAGAAGAAATTTTCGCCAAAAATTGCATTTTTGACAGAATCTTGATGTTTGCACCTACAGCAGTGCAAACAATTTTCATCAAAAAAGCAATTTGTGACAAAAAATAGTCCCAAATGTGCAGAATTCATTCCGAAACTTAGTTTGAAAATTCGAAATTGAGTTTGGATTTTTCGAACATCAACGATATTTTATGCGAGCAGAATGCCGTTTACCTTTTAGCAGAGACACTTTTAGAGAAGCAAACTATTCAAATTGTATGTTACTAGTTGCGTTGTATTTTTATTCCTATGAGCTTAATCCGGAAACTCGCTGTACTTTACTGCATAAGGGAGACTGGGGCAAAAAGTCACAAATCGAAAAATTCAAAATTCAATATCTTCCAAGGTAAAAAAGATAGCGGCTCAAATTTTTTTTATAGATAGCCCCCATAGACATTCTTCAAAGTCGTAAGTTTCTTAGAATTAGAACAAGGAATTTAGAAAATAAAAAAATATCGAAATTTTTAGCCCTATTTTTGAAATATTTTCCTCGCAGAAGATAACAATTATTACCTACTTATTCCTATTGTTCAATGTTTCTAAATAAATAAAAATTCAATAAATGAAAATTTTATTTCAAAAAATATTGATTGTCAGTCGCATTTTTTATCAAAATGTTTTGTGGGAATCGTTCTTTATTTTTTTTTACAAACGAGGACCTGTTTACGGAAATAAAGTTTTAGAATTCACAGGTTCTTCCAATATCCTTGGTTTCTATCTACAATAAAAAATTATTTTACAAAGTCCATATATAAATACCTCACATAAAAGACTAATAAAAATATATAGGTACTAAATAATGTTTGAACTACCCCATCCTCCCCTATTTACAATTCTTCCCATTCTGACTTTAAAGTAATAAAATTTGAAGCGTCAGAGACAGATGGGAAATTTTTCATAATCACCATTATCACCCCAGTTGCTCTCCAAGGAGCACAAAATAAATCAGTTGATCCTCACACCAGGTCCTTCACTCTCGCATTATCCACTTTAAGTACCCTCAAACGCTCAATTCATTATGAAATTTTTCCGTACATTTTCACCCACCCCTTCCCACCCATAAATATTCACATGCTGTCCCTTGTTGATGGTGAAAATATGCGAATCTCTTGTTGAGATTTCCATTTTCCGGCCTGGATGGCATCCACTTTTTGCACATTGGGGGTTGTCTCTCAAAATGGGATGGGAGACTTTTTTGATGGTTGGAGTTGGGGAGGTGCTATGAATAAATGTGACACATGAAAATGCTGTATGGTGGAAAATTCTATGGTGAGATTCACCCCGATTGTCGAGTATGAAGTGAAATAATCTGCAGAACAGCCTTTTGACCCTCTCCCGGCATTCAATACACAGGAGTAATTTACCATTTTATCAAAGCGATATATGTGTACAATGTGTGTATTTACCCTGTCTATGATGAAATTTATTCAGGGGTGCCATAATCCTCTTGCCCGTCTTCATATGCCCTTTTGTATGGGCAGCAGAGGAGTGGTGGCCAGAATCCCAATTCATCGAATTCCCAGCCCCGGGAGTAAATGTAGCATTTATTGGAGATTTTGAGGGTGGAAATTATTTCCTGGAAATACGATATATTTGCACCAATTGAAATTTCATGCTAACACTTTCCGAATATGAATTATCGTACACACTAAAAGCACCGAGGGGTATTTTTAATTGGTGGAAATTTCTATGAATCCTGCTAAAGTCTTTATTTATTTATTTATTTATTTATTCATTCTAAATTCCTTTATTTATTCCAAATTAAAAAGATATTTTTCTCTATTTTATTATAACTTCCCTTCGAGAATTTTGGCCATTCGAGATCTTGGCGTTCACGATTTCGGATTTAGGGATTTTGGCTCATTGAAATTTTGACCCATTCAGGATATTTTGATTCTTTGGGATTTTGGCTTTTCAGGATTTTGTCTTTTCGGGATTTTGGCTTTTCGGGATTTTGACTCATTTAGGATTTTGGTTTCGAAATGAATTTCGACACATTCGGGATTTTGGTTTTTCGGGATTTAAGAATATTCGGAATTTTGATCCATTCAGGATTTTGATCCATTCGGTATTTTAGCTTTCGTTATTTCAACTCCTTCGGAATTTGGTGTACTCAGGATTTTGAATTTTCGGGATATTGGCCCATTTTGGTAAATTAAACCCATTCATTTTTGATGCATTAGGTTTGGAATTTTGATTTTCAGGGTTTTACCCATTCGGCATTTTTTTCCCTCGTGATAACGACCCATAAGTAGTTTGGCTTTCGGAATTTCAACCCATTCAGTTTTGGCTGTTCGGGATTTTGGCCCATTCGGGATTTTGATTCATTCGGGATTTTGAATTTCGGAATTTGGTCCATTCAGGATTTTGTCTCTTCGGGATTTTAGCTTTTCAGAATTTTCTTTTTCGGAATTTTTAAACTTATTTCTTGCTGGAATTTCTAAGTGTCTCAGCATGTGTCAATTTTTATTTTGAGTTGGAAAAAATAGAACAACGAGGCCAATAAAATTCCAATCTTAAAAAATTCCTTCACTAACACTAACTCATTTGAAACCTTCTTACCATGATATTTAATTTTATTATTTAAGAATTTTGCATAAACTTTTTATACGAGCATTCAAAATTCTGTTTGAATGTTTCGTATACCAAAAACATTTTATTCAAATAGACAAATACAGTGGTGGCAAAAATAATACGACCACCCCTGATAAGCCTACTTTTTTAATTTTTGTAATTTTTTATTCCAATACTGCGTTGAAATAATTTTGATGTAGAAATGTTTAAATGATATCTATACGTCGAATAAGTCTTGTTTTGGCCATTAGAGATCTCTATTTCGACATATAAAAATACGTGAACAGTAAAAATCTATTCGAATAATAAAATAGAACCACTGTAATAAACTCAAATTTATTTCAAGTTTTAAAAAAAAATAAAATTTTAGGGTAATGTCAATAATTATTTAGTGTCTTGACAATTAATTTTCTAAATTTGGATATTGAGAAGTATATGAGTTAGGGTAAATTAAGCTAATTCAAAACTTGCTCCAAATGGAAACTTTTCGCTACTCCAAATGGAAACGTCACTTTTTCCATTATAAATACAGTACTAAATTATTATATTTATATATTTTCTATACCTCAGTTTCATTATTTAGTTTATTTTGCTTCAAATAAAGCGAAAATCCATTCATATTCACAAATTCTAATTTGTAAGTTTCTCAGAAAAATTAATAGTGTGCCTTTTCACCATCGAATTTTTCATCGTTCGACCATCTTTTCCAATGAAAAACACAATAAGGTGACTGTTGTTTATTTTTTTTTAACATTTTTGACATATTTCTGGCTAATTTTAGTCAAATTAAGTGGTAATCTTTATTGTTAACGGTATGTGGAATTTTCTGCAAATGTTTCAATAGGAAACCCTGGAAATATGATTTTTTTTTTGGAGAGATATTCTTATTGTTTTAGTTGGGAAAGGAGAAAAGACCAGGAATAAGAACAAATCCTGCACTCAAGAGAAACTCAGCAAGGTTTTGAACGCCTTTCGTCGCAGTTTCACTTACACTATTTGTCTCCAAATAGAAACTTTCCCTTGTCTCCATTTGGATTAATATGTTTCCAATAGGAGCATTTTACACTTGTGCATTTTTCTTGTATTTAAGAAGTTTTCAAATTATATCTAAGGAATTTTCACTAAACAGTAACATTCTAGAAGAGTCAAGGAGCAAATTTATATACTTCTCTTCAGAAAAAATATGAACTTAATGTGTTGAATCTTCTGTCAAAGTTAAAGCGTCTGGAAATGGTTTTGAATTAGGACATTTACCCTCCCGTCAAATAATTTCGTCAGATATCTTTAAGTTTTCTGCAGAAAATATCTACACCTCTGCCGAAAATCTGCCGAGAAATCTGTAGATATTCCTATGAATTTTATTTGGGCTTGGGACAAAATTTGTCAGAAATTTATGCAGATTTTCTGACGAATCCTGGTACATACTCTGACGAATTTCTGTAGATATTTTGCCGATTTTCTGTAGATTTTTCTACATTCCAGACTTTCCAGACAGCTGTGTCTGAAAAGATGAAATATTTTTTTTCACTGAAGTTTGCAAAATTCTATAGAGTTATTCTTAGTGATATCACAGTGTTTATATAAAATGAAGAATTCTGCGACGCCGTGTTATAAGTGGAGAATAGTGAAGTGAAAACTTTAAGCAAAATGTCAACCTAAATTTCGTGTTTTTGTATCATTCAATTGGCGATTTTTAAGAAATTAGTATTTTTGCTCGCAACTTTTTACATATCTAAAATGTGTACTCGGTAATGCTTATTAAGCAGAGCATACCATTTTCTTTATAAGTTCTACAGTTTCTTCATAAATCAACAATATTTTTGTGAAGTAATGGAGGTTATGCAGATTTTCTAGGGAGAAATTCTGCCGAGAATCTGCAGATTTTCGGCAGAATTTCTGCCGAAAATCTACAGATTTTCTACGCAGAAATTCTGCCGAAAATCTACAGATTTTCTACGCAGAAATTCTCCCTAGAAAATCTACAGATTTTCTACGCAGAAATTCTGCCGAAAATCTACAGATTTTCTACGCAGAAATTCTGCCGAAAATCTACAGATTTTCTCTGAATGTACTAGAATATACTGTTAAAATTCAAAAAACCTCCGAGTAAAATCGGCAGGTAGAGCAATGATTTGACGGGCTACCTAAATTTTGACAGTCGAGATACTTCGAAATTCTAACAGAAAGTAATTCGGCCACCATGCGGACAAAATGAGAAGTAAAGAAATTGAAAAAATAAAAATAAAATAATCCATTAAATGTCAAATTAGTTATTTTACTATACTTTCTATAAATTGGATAATGTTGAGAAAGGGTACTCCCACCTTTTTTGGTAATTTTCTCCCTTTGTATTCCTATTAAATATAACGTAGTATTGCAGCCTTTGAGGATTGTCTGCTAAAATTGCTGAACAATTTCATTCAATTATAAGTCATGGGCAATTTGAATGGCGTCTCGAAATTCTCAATTGACGAGAACTTCCTGATTATTCGAAATTGCTCTTGAAAATTACACTGGAACAAGCATTGTAGGGGTTGCATTGGTAAAAAAAAACCCCTGTGGGGTTTCACTTACTGGGTAAAAACTCACTGAGCCATGAACAGGTAAATCTTTCTTAATCTACCAGTGAAAAAAAAGGTATTAAAATATTTGAGGGGGTTCTGGAGAAAAATGTTTGTGGTGGAGAAGAAGAATTTCATACGCACGTCTGTTGGGGATTTGATGAGGGTGTCCTGGAGGGGCTGGGAATATAAATTGGCGATTTGTCTGCGAGGGGATTTTAATTTCAAAGCTTTCCTCTCCCATCCTCAAATACAGTTCCTTTCGTCTTGTATCGGAAATTCCGACAAGAATAAAATGTTATTAAAGGATATCGTCACTGATTGTGATTGATTTCTTTTTTGCTCCAGCTTCTATATTTGTTGTGATCATGCAGAGAAATTTCACGGTAAGAGACATTGCTACGGGGAATGAGTTTTAATTTTTTTTTCTGTATTCTTGTTTCTGCCCTCATCTGGTGCTTATGTCATCTACCATCCCGCCCCCGACTCATCCTGACACAGTGGCGAGGTGGGAAGTATGCGGAAAAGATACAGGAATATTGGCGAACAAATCAGTAAGATAAATTCACGCTGAGATATTTATTGACTTTACATACAGTAATTGATTGATGGGGATGATGCTGAAACATTTATTAATTTACAACTGTGTCTATTGCAATATACAGGAGACAGACGCCGATGATAGTCGTCCTGGCGCTATATATCTCCACCCTCCTCACCGATGACGGTGGCAGTGGCTGAAGAAGAAGAGAGAGCCAAGGGATAGAATAATGTCTCCGGAAAACATAAATCTCCCCAAGTGCCACCATTTATCATTATTTTTGTGTTGTTTTTATTTCCAAAGCCATAGTCTCCTTTCTCACCCACTCCCCAGGACCACCTTTCTGTCTGCATTCATTTATGTAAATCCGAAATTCCCAGCCACCCCCTTCGCCTTTCCGCCGCCATCCCCCCGGCAAAAGTATCACGAGGATGCCCCTGGACGCAGCCCGCAATTCGCTTTGTTTTGTTTAATTCGCAATAATTCTTCTTTCCTGCGGCCCGTAAAATTACCTTCCATACATCACAATGAATTTTTAACGAGTCACCTTCCTCCCACTTTCGATCTTTTTCCCTCCTTTCTGGCCACGATACCCACGAAAAAGAGGAAAGAGAAAATGCCGCGAGGGACTTTTCTCTGCGGCCCTGACTTTCCCCAAGGGTGTGTAGAAAAGCACAATTTCCAGGGTGAGATTCTTTTAACTCACCATCCAGAGCTTTTAAAACCTATTCCCCAGATCTAAAAAAAAAGGTACAATGATAGAGAAATATTTGCGAAATACCCAATAGTCACAGCATCGAGCACTCTGCGAATTTTCCTTCGCTGTTGCTTTTGAATTTAAATTCGGTTTGTTAACAATTTACGGGAAAGTGCCCAAGCTTGATATCATTGGAAGCTTCGTAATGACTAAATTTTTCCTATGTTTCTCAATAAACGTGACTTCGCAATATATTAGGGTGAAATCACCAGTTCTCGCCAGTGCCCCACTTTTCGCCACCTATATTGAAATCGCTATTTATTGCAATTTATCAAATAAATGAGCCACAAAGTTGTTTGTATTTCTTCTGCTGCTACGCATAGAGTCGAAAAATAATAAATATTCGTTTTGGATTTACAATTTTGATCATTTTTTAGAGTAATATTTTAAGCAAGTGCGTCAAATCCAATATTTCTTACTAAATATACTAAGTGCCATCAAATTTTCATCAGTCCAAAAATACCTCTCTGGATAAATAATTTGTCTATTGAATATTTAATTACACTTGTGGAATACATAAAATTTGTATTTAGTTAATTAATATTTCATTTAATATTATTATTATATAAAAATGAGGCATGGCGAAAAGTGGTAATATTCTGGAATTGATTTTACCATCTGTCGCCATGTCTTTTCAATAGGCGACGCTAACTTCACTTCGTAGATTCTCAGTTGTCAAATCTGCAGTCTTTACTTCCTGCAATAGACCTTTAATTTGATTTCTCAAATAAAAGTGAAGAAAAATCATTTAAAGTGAGTAATAATAAAGTGATCACAAGGAAAGAGAAATTGTGAATGTATTCTTTTCATAACATTGCCTAAAATAATCGAGTTTGGTTCTTTTCAAGTGGGTGGCGAGAAGTGGTTACTAAACTGGCGAAAAGTGGTAAAAGATGGCGACGAAGTGGTTATTTTTGCATTATTAATAAAAATCAGTTTTTTAAGTAGTCCAGCGTTATGTTCTAGGATTATTGTTTTCACGTATCTAGAGCCAATACATCTAAGTAACTTTGTGTCAAATTTGACTTATCTTGTAACAAGGATTCAAAAGTTATGATTAAATGAATTTAATTTTTTCCTAAGCATGGCGATAAGTGGTTATTCCACCCTATATTTTAAAAACTGGTCACTTTCCCATAGTTTTTAAAATACGGTTGCGATGAGTCACATATATATTGTAAAAGTTGTAAAACATTGAAAATTTAGTCATTACGAAGCTTCCAATGGTATCAAGCATGGACACTTTCCTCTAAACTAGTTTATAAGTTTTTTTTATTATCCAAAAATACGAAGGAGGAATACAGCAGGGTTATATAGAATATACATAGAGGTTATAGGGTAAAACTTGGAAAACCGGACACCCAAAATAAAGTCAAACTTCAATTTAATTTTTGAGCTGAATAAATACTTATTCGTGTTTTTCTTTTTCTTCAGTTCGTGAAGTATCTCAAGAAATACCTTCAAATACTCTTAAGAGTTATTATTAAAAAAAATACCGAATAATAGAAAATTATTTTTTTTAAGCGGAGAACCCCAAATACTAAGAATTACCTGGATGTCCCAGCAAGACAAAATTCTGCAAGTTTATTCTCTTGCATAGGAATTTCACACTGTCCAGCAATTAGAATAGGATCCCACTTCTTTGCATATTCCAATAGGGGAAAGTACTCTCCCTTCGAACGTTCATGCCTTCGAATAATGTAAATTTCTTTTATCTTCTCTAAGAAACTTAGACATAATTATCAATAATTTGATGATCAGGTAACTAATATTTAATAGAAATGTGTAAGTCTCTTAGTAAAAATAAAAGAAAGTTTACATTTTTCGAAGGCATGAACGTTCGAAGGGAGAGTACTTACCCCTACTTAGTCAACCAGATCCCTTTCTACTTAGGGTCAAAGGAACACCTAATGGCACTTTAAAAAAATTTATCCTGACCTATTGGCACCGTATTTTGTACCATATAGGATATGAAATTTGAACATCTATCCTTATAGAAAACGATAGATTGATATGTAAAAACGTCACATTATTTGCATTTTATTAGATACATTATACACATTTCAATAGTTTGACGAAATTGCCAATAGGTGGTCCTTGCCGAGCAGGTTTTCATTTAATTCTACTTTGGGAATACTGCAAATGCTCCAATCTAACAATAGGGAAAACCGGAAGTCTTCGGGAAAAGACAATCACTCAGGAAAACACATCAACTATCTCCAGAGCTTTCGGCTCGGTCTCCAAGCCTTCGTCAGTGGTCAAGTCTTGCAATCTTTCTCTGAGACTCATTCAGAGTTTTGGTCAGGATTACAACAGGGCATAAGAGGGAACGGGGGCACTATTCTTACACAGTCTTTTACAATTTTTATATTACTTGGCATAATTTTCGGATCTTCTTCTTCGTCTTGGGTCTTGCTGGGAATTTCTTTTTGTTAGCACAACCGACGACTTCCGGTTTTCCCTATTGTTGATTGCAATTAACGACGGCTTATTCCCACAATGCTCCAATCTAACTTTATCCGGAATTTTTAGCCCCCGCTCTGACGCTGCTCCCTGTAATATTTATATTTTAGAATTGTAATAAATATTTTTAAATAGCTAAAATATAGGAGTAGAAAAGAAGTAAACACGTTATAATTTAGCTTTCGCCTATCATGAGTCAGATTCATAAACGAATGTAGGACGAAAACCATATGGTACGAAACTTCAAAAATTATAACTTCAAAGCTTGTCCCTTTAAATTTTAAGTAATTACATACTAATCTTGTACAATTTATTAAATTCTACTTTATTTTTTATATAAATTTTTCTTATTTTTTAAATTACAAAATATATTATGAATAAGTTTTTAAAAATCAAATTTACTAAGTTTGAAGATCGTAATGACCATAAATTGAACTTCGATTTAAAGTGAACATAAGGATGCATTGTCCAAATTTTAAACAACATAGAGGAACAAAAAATCTTAATATTGTCATTGTAAGAGATCATCAATCAGATTTGGTACTCAAGTAGTAATGCTACAAGTGCACGATTTTACACTGGGTGCATAAATACAATAAAAATAAAGCAACATATACCGGAAAATTCATACGGGATGCCAAGTTAATGCTTTGAGGAGATAAATTGGAGGGACTCATCCACTTTCATGTGCATATTGCTGGCTGATACCAATTGAAAGTGAGAAGATCAACAGAGAGCACAAGAGCGTGTGGGGGATGAAAGATGACATATGTGCAAATATAATGGTAAAATTGTCCAAATTGAAAGAGATACAAGCCACAATTTGGCGCATTTTTCCACCCAGAATCACCCAAAGATGGTCTTTCAACCCTCATACGGATGGGAATCTCGATGCGTTAACACACGTTTTATTTACTCTTCCCAGTTAGGGGTGGATTCAGCGATTAATCGGGAACATTCACCCCTTGGAGCGACATAGTTAAAAAATTGAATAAAAATCTTCCACATCTAGACAATAATATCGCACCATCTGCAAACGATGTCGCACAATTTCACGCATTGCTTGTCGAACAAGTAAATAATAATCTTCAGCCCTCATCCATAAAAAGTGTCTCTCTTATGCCCTCATTCCCCTTGTGATACACACGCCGACAATTCAATTTTCATCAAGGAAAATTTTCACGGTAATCGATAACTCAAGTATTTTGCATTATCGCACAATTTAATCTGCAGAGATTTCAAATGACACAAAAATATTGACGCGCTACCCTTTTATTTTCCATTTTCCCAATCCCTCTGCCGTAAATGCTTTTAGTAAAATGAGTATCGGATTATTTTATGTATATGAAAATGTTACACAATTCTCAAATTTAAGACGTAGAATAAATAAAAATGTGATTATAGCACGAAGGATTTGAATAATATCCCATACAGAAAGGGAAAATCTCAAAGTAGCATTGCGTCGATTTGGGGAATTTTTCCGGAGATAGCATTGTTAAGCCGTTTACTTACGTCTCCCACTGCCGGTGTATAGATTTTATTTTCTTATGATAGAATCTTTATGTTTTTTTTATCCCGTACTAATCCTGTATAGTAATATTTTATCTGGCGTTTTAAAAACTTTTTCTGAAAATCTTGGAAAAGTTTTGATAACTTCAAGATATCATGAGACAATTTATTTGGAATATTTCAAACATGTTTATTGACAGCGAATAAAACTTCTGACAAAGAATAAATTAAAAAACATTTTTAGCTGAAATTCTTTGCAATCTGAGATTCTATAATCCGAGATGAAATCCGACCTCAACAGATCCGACCAAAACTTAGTATGTACTCCTTTTAACACTAACTACGAATATGATACCTGTTAAACTAGATTTCCGTGAAGATTCGTCTGTCCGTAGTACAAATGTTTTTAAAGAGAAAACGGATCTAGACATCGACCAGCGGTTTTTGGCAAAGGTTAAATGTCGAATGGACGACATCAAATTATGATATCAGACTTATCTCTCCGCCTCTGCTCCTTCCGTCACTTTGGAACATAGCGATTTGATATTCACTGACCTTTAGTGTTGTCCTGCTCCCAAATTTACCACCACAATTTGCCATATGACAATCTCATATCGTTACAGAATTCATCTACTAGTTGGGCATTAAAGCCAATGACAAAAATGACCCTTAGACCTCACTGACCGAACTATAAAAATCTGAAAATTAAATTTTAAAATAAAAAAATAAATAAAATTTGGGTAAATAGCACCCAAATTTAGTCATCCAAAGCGCAAAAGAAAGGTCTCGTGAAAACCTATAACTTATCAGAATATCGTAAATTTAAAATGTCATTTTTACGGGAGTTTTACCACTTTAACCCATTAAGACAATGTACCAGAAATACTAGTATGTTCATATTTTTTATTAAAAATGTTCATATTTTGATATTATCTCCTCAAAGAATAATATTTTACTGTCACTGAACTTAAATTCTTTACACTAAATTCTTTCAAACACGACATTAGATAGTGTAACTATCCAAGAAAGCTATTTGTCGTATTTAAACCAAAAAAGAGAATGAAGGAAAATTTTATCAAAATCGTCGCAAAAACTTTGGAAAATTTTCCCTCACACGAGAAAAGGGCAACAATAAAATGCTTTTATACATTTGTGTGGTTATATCTTCCACGTCGCTAAAGAAGTCCGATCAAAATCCCGAAAGCCATAATCTCGAAGGCCAAATTCCCGAAATCCAAAATCCGAATGGGTCGTAATCCCGAAAAAACAAAATCTTGAAAATCCTAAAAAAAAAACCGAAAAGCCAACATATCAAATGCTAAAATTCCGAACGCCAAAATCCTGAAAGGACTAAAACCCTAAAAATCAAAATCCTGATTTATTAAAGGTTTCACAGTTACTCCCACGATTGCACCTGCGCTTGCTGCACTGAGAGAAAAACGAGGGTGCGATTAACTTTTTTTCCTCATAACCTTAACACTTTTTAGGTGTAAAAATATATCAACATTTTTTAATGTTAATTTTATACATTTTTAAGGGTAAAATTAACATGAAAAAATGCAACTTTAACACCTAATATACCTAAAAAGCATAATACTTACACCGACTTCGGATCAATACTGCAGGGTAAATTAAACATTTCCGGTTATTTTAACTTTTTCAAATTTCTCTCAGTGTGGAGTCCAAAAGAACTTTTCTGTATTTTGGGAAATTATTCTACACATCTTCGTCCGTGTAATATCATCGTAATCAGGATTTTAAACATTCGGGGATTTTGGCCAATTCAAGATTTTGGCTTCTCTGGAATTTGACTTTTAGGGATTTTAGCGTTCGGGACTTTGATTTTTCAGGATTTTGGCATTCGGAATTTTGGTTTTTAGAATTTTAGCTTTTCGGGATTTTGACCCATTCGGGGTTTCGACCCATTCAGGATTTAGGCTTTCGGGATTTGGATTTCGGCATTTTGGCCGGCTCCGAATTGAAGGACTAACTATAAAGCAAGGATCGGATTCGGATATCACTTATGCAGAAGTGAATTTTGTAAAGTCATCAGATTGCGACTGGTTTAATCGAAAAGTCGATAATGATCGATATAAATTATTCAAAAACTAAGCTATGAAAGATTAAAGCAAGACATCAATGTGTCTTCCGGAAGCATCAGTCCTAAAGTGAGACTACAGTGAGTGTCCGACTAAAGGGAAATTGGTGTCCTGCTTTCGTTTTGACTATGAATTTCGATTAAATTTTAGTATATTGTAGCTGAAGTCAAGACCTTTCTAACGATGAGTAGCACTAACCCGTCTTGAGCTGTAATCGAAAATATTTTGACAGGGTTATATCTTCAGCGTTTATTAACCGATTTCGATGAAATTTTAGCATGTTGTATCTAAGATAAAAACTCTACCGAAATTGGACGGACTCTGTCTCTGGTGTTAATTATCCGATTTCCATGTTCTTTGCCTTTCTTTCGCTGGTTTTTTGTAATAAAACTTATCCGATTATCCGATTATTTATTATCCGATAATTTATCCGATTTCACAGTATTATTGTGTTAAAATTTTACACATTTTCAAATTAAACAACGTTGTTGAAAATTTTTCAACTATAATAGTGGTAATTTTCAATCACGTGACAATAAATTACCAAATTATTGTGCATTTTTTAAACATTTTTAAATTAAGCAAATAAATGGTCGATTTTGCACTATTATAGTAGTAAAATTTTACACATTTTTTTACTGTGCTGTCATAAGTCCAATTAAGCGTATCGTAGGTTATATTCTTTGTAAAACCTATCGTCCAGTCAATTTTATCCAAGATCAAAAGAATTTCAGCATCCATAAGCTTAGCCTTATTACCTTTTTTTTATATTGTTCACTATTAAAACCTTAATTAAACTAAGCTGATTTATGAATATATGAATCATAATTTGATCACTACTGAGAAAAAAAGGGGGTGCGATTAACTTTTTTCTCATTATTTTAACACTTTTTAGGTGTAAAAATATATCAACACTTTTTAATGTTAATTTTACACCTTTTTAAGTGTAAAATGTGTTAAATTAACATGAAAAAGGGTAACTTTAACCCCTAATACACCTAAAAAGCATAATATTTACACAGATTTCGGATCAATAATGCAAGGTAAAATTAACATATATTATTTTAACTTATATATTATTATATATTATTTATATATATTATTACTTATATATTATTTTAACTTTTTCGAATTTCTCTCATTAATTACCTTACCGTAAGTGCGAGTGACTTTGGCACCCTTCTGTTCGTAAACTTTTTACTTCTAGAACGTAAGGATGGTCTTTACCAATTCGATATACCATGTCTGATATAATTCAAGACCATCCTAAAGTTCTAATAAAGAAAATCTTACGAACAGGGGGTTGTCAAAATCACCCGCAGGGGACAAAGTCACCGATAGGGGCAAGTGGGGCACCTTTAAAGCACACCTATTTTCTTCTCCCATGAAAGGGAACTGAGCATTGTAATATTGCAATTTAGCTTCACAAAATAGCTTTATAGAGCTATAATATGTTATGATAAGGTTATTCTATTTAAGAATAGTAAAAAATACTATTTAAAAGGTATCTCTATTCAAAGGTCCCCCTATAAAAAGGGTTAAAAAACAATAAAATAAAATTGAAAAAGAATGTTTTGCTAGTTTATTCTTTCAGTCGCATTAATAATACTATCTTCCTATAATGGCAATTTCACTAATAAGAGTTGAATTAAGAACAATGTTAAAAAAAGCAAATTGTCTAGAAGGGTTTCGTGAAAGGTCTTTTTTTCCTCCAATATTATTCTTTCGTCCAAATGCAAAACATGGTGAAATTAAAATGAAGCGGAAAGCCAATTAGGCGTTACAGAGTGGTTAGGGTGGAAAAAATGGGAATTTCCGGCCAAACTTTTTAATTTATATTTGGTTCTTTGGTGGGGTGTGCCTCCTTGAAAGGAAAGGAGGATCTCCTGGGGAAAGTCGAAGAAAAATCATTCCTTGGGTATTAAACATAATCATTTGACATTGTGTGCTTTCGTTTTTTTTTCCTGTTACTTCTATAAGATTTTTTTCTGGTCCTCTCTGGTCGTATTTCTCAAGAGAAGTGTCGACTTTAGGGTAGCAAAAGTGGGCAGTAAAAAAATACAAAAATTACCATTCTTATTGTTCTTTGGGTGCTCCATTCAATAGATATTTCCCATCGGCGTCGAGGGAAATCTTTATGGAAAACAGAATCTAATTAACAGCGGAAGAATGAAAATTAAAAGAAAGAAAACTCATCTGGAAATATTACAGAAGAGACCCATACTCTCTCAATTGCGAGGATGGAGGTTTTTAATTGCACTTCGCTTCTATTGAGTAGGACTGTGAATAAATTAATTCCGAATCTTCCTTTACTTATTGTCCTCCGTTGCCAATAATATGAAAATACTCTCGTTCTTTTCCATTTTATGAATAAACTTTTGCATTTTAGCGCTTTTAGTGGGTGGAGAAGAAGGGATAATGGTGATTTTCTTATGCAAATTGAATTGAAAATTTTTGTTTTTCGACTATATTAACCTAAAGAATTGCTTTTCATTGTAAAGTAAAATGACTAACGCCATAATCCTCTCTCATATCCCTTATGCTATTTCTTCAGAATCACAATGAACTTATTGATTTTATATGTAATTCATGATTTATGCAAAGTAATAAAGCAAAATAATTTGTTTGGCATTTGGGAAAACAGGCATTTTTCAATTTGACCAGTAGACAATTTTTAACGGTGGGTTACAAAATTTTTCCTTCTATATCAAGCTAGAATGAAAAACTATGTAGTATTCTATTCAATTATTCAGTGGATGAATGATGAAAGAGCAAGACTAGTATTGATTGCTGCAATTTGCCAATGATGACTTTTGATGACTCGGCTGCTTGCATGCTTCAAATTCAAATGGAATCAAATCTCATGCAATGTGGTAGGAAGGAGGATTCAAATTGGGAATGAGGTGCAGAAAAAAAAGTTTCTATTAAACTTGATGTGACAGATTGTATGGCATTTTGGGAGGAATAGTTAAAATTCAACAGAATGGTGACACACAAAAAAATCTTCCCATGCCATATGCACAATTTTCTTTATTCGAATTCAATGATTTTAATTCATTTCGCTGGGATACTCACGTAAAATGTGATATGTTTCCAATTTATCCTGTGAAATCCAAAAGTTTTGTAACAGCGAAATCGTTTTCGATTAGTGATTAAAAGTGATACATTGTTGGATTTTTAGATAACTCTTTTAGTAACAATTTTTATTGTTTGAAATTAAGCATTTCATATAAAAGTATTACAAATTCAATTATTGGAGATAGGCCCATCAAGTCTTGGAATAACCCTCCGTTTATTGCTTTCAGATGTTCATTAATTTGTAAACTTCTTAGCACATTCACTTTTACAGTAATGACATTTTAAAAATTTTACAATTCATATGAACTTTATAAATTATTTAATATAAAAAATGTAAGGTTACAATTCGCGAACGTAAAGTGGCATAAAGCGGTCTTCAGATGTTAGATTACACTATATGACTTAGGGGAAACTGGGGCACTAGCAAACACGGGGTACCACCAAACAGTAATTTTAATTTTTAAACTACTTGGACTATCTCGACCAAAAAATCGCAGTATTTGGTCGTACCCCGTGTTTGGTGGTGCCCCAGTTTCCCCTATAAGTTCATTAATTTCTCAACGAGAGAGATTTTACAGCAACTGATTCAAGTTTAATATCTTCCAAATTCTTAAAAATTATTGTCATATTAATTATTATCAGTCCATTAAAATATTTGCCCATGCAAGAGTTCAATCTTTTAATGACAATGCTTCTTCCGTTCTGCCTTTAGTATTTGTAAGTTTTATTACTACCAGTAGCTGTGCTTGATTTGATCATCTTGGAATTAGAGATATCAGACCAGCTAGCACATTAAATATTTGACAAATACTAGTGAATACATTAAGTACTATTATTAATTAAATGTTTAATAAGTCCTTAAGTACATTACCTTGTAGAAGTCAGTTCTACACAATTTTCAAATTTTGAAATTTTCACAATAATTAAAATAATTCATCAATGGGGTAGTTTGAAAATTCATCACTTTTGAGCTTAAATATTCACTATATTGCAGATATAATAAAATATACTCTGGATTCCTACAACCTTCTACTTTACTATTAAACATTAGAAAGAAATAATTTTAAGTAGTCAGGAAAAACTATTTTCACTATGGATCACAGGTGACCTAATCGTTCTTAATGGGTTAAGCCACGGAAAGGGTAGCACTGAGCTCCGTGTTATTTGCTTTAGGGGAATGAGATAATGTGTTATCCTTGGCTACGGGGTTACAATCCATTATTTATAATCATTCAAAAATTACATTATCCAGCGGGCACAGATAGCTGAAAAAAGCAGCGTTTTCAGCATACAGTATCGGCCAAAAGTTTCTTGACAAAGCTATGTTCAAGAAATCAAGTGGAAAAAAATAGAAAAACAAATACTTTTTCAAATTTTTATTTTTGCAAATAACTTGTTCATAAACTGTAGATATTATTTATGTGTTAAAAAAATAACTAAATTATGTGAAAAAATTAACTATTTTTATTTCATATTTAAAATAATTCTTTTCCAAAAGTTGATCATTTTTCTTCGACCAAAAGTTTCTTGACAAATTTGAAAAAGTAGCTCAAAATGTTCAAATAAAAAAGTTAAAATATTCGTTTAGTTACCAAATATTTGAAAATTAGACAAGCATCACCACTTGTACCAGGCTTGTCTTATAGCCTTAAGCGCCTTAACATTAAGTCTCATGGTTGACTCAATTAAAAACTTTATAAGTACTTATTCAGAACCTTATTCATTACAAAGCACAAAATTTTAAGAGATTCTGAATAAAACTCTAGGAGATAGAGCCCTTAGAAATGCATGTTCCTATGAGCGGCAAGTGAAAAGCATCAGCTTTAATCACGTTTTTTCTCAATTTTTGAAATTAGTTGAAAACATTTCTAGAAAACTAATGCTTTTAAATTATTTTTATTAAAATTAAAATGGTAAATTAAATTAGTATTGAAGTTCAAATACTTTAAAACTAAATTTTATTGAATTATTGCACACTTTTTTCAGATAGTATTGTTTTATATTCGAACAAAACATTTTTTTTTGATGATCACAACTTATTTTTCAAGACGAAATTTGCTGTAAAATAAGCCGAAAATTCTCCCTAAAATTCAAATTTCCATTTTCTTTTTTAATGTTATATTAAAATACGGGCAAGTACGGGCTTTACGCACCTCTGGTATCAGGGGGGGGGGGGGTGACATTAGCTCTGAAAAATGCGACCAGTTTTAGTGTAAATTTTTTCCTGTTTTCGTACACATTTCACGAGATATCTTCAAAACTGCGTAGATTGTCAATTTGGGGTATTCGGTTGCCTCTTCGTTATTAAATTGGATTTTATTGTGTATTAGTGTTTTTTGATAATTCATTCTATAATGACAGAAAACAGCTAATAAACTCAAAAGTTTTTTCGGCGCGCTAGAAACATATGGAAAACATAAGAAATGTCATGCCCCTGTTTGGTATGATACGAAATATAATATTTGAATTTTGGACTTTAAATGTATCCACTATGAGTAATCTTATCAAATGTAATTTTTTTTTTTTAAATCAGTCTGCGAAAGTCAAGTTTAGGCAGATAATTTTTTACAAAATTTGAATCTTAATTTTCATAAAATATTGTTTATATTTTTATAAGAATAACTCTTTATGAATTGATACCTATCCAGAGAGCTGATTTCATATTTTTTATCAAATATATTTATATCAATGTCCGGAATAAAATGGGGTTCCTGTAAAAAGAACCTTTGATTTAGATATTTTTTTAGTTTGTAATCATCCACAAGAATCAGACTTTTATATTTTATTACATAGAGGGAAGTGGGGCACCTTTAAAATTGGGATTTTTTACCTATGTTTAAGTGGAACTGATCTATATCATAATGTAATTTACCTTCTCAATCTGTATGTGCAGCCAAATTATATCACGATAAAGCACAATTTTATTTAAAAATAGGTGAAAAATCCCTATTTAAAAGGTACCCCACTTCCCATAAAATAAAATAATTTTTTTTTGTTTCTTTGGGCACCCGGAGTCTCAAAAAATGTAAAAGACTTAAGAGTTTGAATTGGATAAATTTTTTAATTTAGTGCAAGTGCAAAATACCGTGTGCAAAGTTCCTGTACATTTTGCAAAGTTTTTATTTCTCTACATCCATGAGTTTTATGTTTAAAGTAATTTTACCTTTTTCACCTTTTCCATAAATCACCTTAAAACTTTTCATGATAGTGTGTAAAAGTGACATAATTAAATTTCTGATAAAAAAGTCCATTAGGGTACACTAGGGTAATTTTGAGCAGAATATAATTTTGAGATTTCCTCAAAATTTAATAATATCGAATTAGTTAATATAGATAATTGTACAAAAAGGTTAAAGTAAGTGTGCCAAATTTCGACATAGTTGCATGCAAGCGACAAATCTCAAGTTTAAAATGTAATATTTAAAAAAAATTGAATATTTTTGTTACTGTTTTATAAGGAATGTTGCTTGGAACCTTGCAGACAGTTTATCATCTTTATTTTCTCTAAAATCATTCTCAATACATTTTAAAATGAACAAAAATGTAGACATAGCATTGGTGGCTTATTTCGGCCACCTTCATTCTCATAGTTCCTTGCCCTTCCGGAATTCTTCCAATGACTTTTTCACGTCATCGCGTTTGTCGAAACTACATTTTTTTGTCATTCTTTTGCATTGTATAATCTCTAGAGTATGTAAAAAATAAAATTCATGGAAATTCGAGGAACAAAAAATGTGGGCGAAATTGCAAGCTGGCCGGAATTTGGCACACTTACCCTAAAACTGTTCAAAATAATTATTTGAATTAAAATTCTGATTACAAAGATAAAGTATTATTTATCAATAAAATAATCTTATGTTTCTAATCTTATTTTCTATAAACGTAAATGTGTATAAAAGCCTTGTTATTGTATTATTGTACAGAATTTTCTGTACAATAAAACACCCTTAACAATTTGCATAGGCATCAAGTCACAATTAGGCATAATAATATACTTCTAAGTAGCATAACAACAAACACAACACGCAACAAATTTCTTGAATATCATAACAACCCCTATAGGAATGATCAAAAATGTAGATTGATTGACAGAAAATTAGTTTGGTTAAAGAGCGGCACGCGTAGGAAATCAAATAGAAAACCACATGATAAAAAAATCCAGAATAAAATCATGACCTGTTGAACTCTGTGGTTAGCACCGGAAACATTTTATAATTTCCATTGAGAGGGGCATTATGAAATGGGCGGAACACTCTATCAAATCTCATATTTTTCCTAGAATCACACTCACACAAAGAGAATGAGAATTTTTCCAACGAATGAAATTGAGGGAAAATTTTACCACAATCTTCCAGAAAATGTTATGACAATAAATTTTCCCGCTTGCACACAAACACACAGAATTTTCCACCCTCTTACCTTTTTTTGCCCAGTGTCTCGACGACATAGGTCATCTGAGGCAGAGTGAGAGCGAGAGCCTGGAGAAAATCCTTTGGGGACGGGGGAAACGCATGCGCTGGAACAATGCGAGGGTGGTCGCGGGGAAAATAGTCATTTGGACATATTTAATAATTGCAACCCAGCCTGAACACGCAACGAAGAATCTGGGTACATGAATGTTGCGAGTGGGAGACTGTGTTGCGATTATTGGCTTTTCCCGCCATTCCCCGGTCGGCACAGGAAAACATCCAAGCCACCCTCCTCGCCACTTGAATTATGGTTTCGAGTTATTCGCTTTGTTGGGAAGCACAACTTGGATTTATGGTGAGTACAATCTTGGAATTGTAAACAGCCATAGCAAAATATAAATTTATTTTTCTATCTTGGCAATCTCCCCCTCAGACACATTGGCAGATACGCCACCTAAACAGTAGAGTGGATTGGAAAATTTATTAGAAATTGTAGCATAATTGAATTTTCCATGAGAAGAGACACACAGTCTTTTGGATGAAAAGTAGTGAAGATTTTTAATTATTTTCCATGTAATTTTCTTTTCTGTTCTTCCACACACTCCCCTTCTACTCTCCCTCAAGCACCATGAAAATTGAATAACTGGAGCAAATCTGAAAAGTGCTTCTTATTCAAAATTTTCTACAGTTTGTGCAATTAAGCTATTCTGAAAATTTCAATATAGGATAGAGTGGCATAGGTAGAACAGTATTTCCTGTACTTAATGCTTGCAAAATGAGTAATTCAAAGCCCTTCCTCGAAATTACTCTATTTCCACTTTTCCTAAAAGGAGAAGGAAGGTCTTAAGGCCTATACAATCCCGAAAAACCAAAATTCTGAAAGCCAAAATTCCGAAAACCAAATTCCGATAAACCAAAATCTCGATTGATTCAAAATCCTGAAAACAGAAAATCACGAAAAACAAAAATCCCAAATCGGACAAAATCCTGAACACCAAAATTCCAAATAAATCAAAATTCCGAAAAACCAAAATTCTGAAAGCCAGAATTCTAGATGAGTCAAAATCTAAATGGCCCAAAATTCCGAAAAGAGAAAATCACGAAAAGCCAAAATCCCAAGTCGGACAAAATCCCGAACGTCAGAATTCCAAGAAAAGCCAAAATTCCAAAGAACCAAAATTCTGAAAGCCAGAATTTCAGAAGAGTCAAAATCTCAATGACCACCGAAAACCAAAATCCCGATAAACCAAAATTCCAATAACCCAAAATCCCGATTGACTCAAAATCCCAAAAAGACAAAATCATGAAAATCCAAAATCCCAAATCGAACAAAATTCCGAACACCAAAATTCCAAAAAGGCCAAAATTCCGAAAAACCAAAATTCTGAAAGCCAGAATTCCACATTAGTCAAAATCTCAATGGCCCAAAATTCCGAAAGCCAAAATTCCGATAAATCAAAATCCCGATTGAGTCAGAATCCCGAAAAGAGAAAATCACGGAAAACCAAAATTCCGAATAGCAAAAAATCACGCAAAACCGAAATACCGAAACTCAAAACCACGAATGAGTCAAAATCTTAAGTAGCAAAAATCACAAAAAGCCAAAATCCCGTAAGCCATAATCTCGAATGAGTCTAAATCCCGAATAGACAAAACCCTGAAAAGGCAAAATCACGAAATCTAAAATCCCAAAAAACAAGATCCCAAAAATCAGAATCCCGAATGGGTCAAAATCCCAATCCGGGATTTTCCCTTTTCAGGATCTTGGTTTTCTGGATTTCGCCCCTATCACGTTTTCAACCCGTTCTGGATTTCGGCTTTCGGGACTTCGGTTCATTCGAGATTTTGGAGTGCGGGATTTTGCCCTTCAGGGTTATGGATTTGGGGATTTTACTCGGCACCGATTTAAAGTTATCACTTTAACATGTTTCTGCGTTAAAATGAATCAATTATATATAATCCATTTCACAACAGTTTTTGAAAATTTTTCATACACTTTAGATACGGCCATATAAAATTTTATCAAGGCTTTTTTGACTCTTAGCTGCACTACTTCTCACAGATTATGCATGCACCTCAGCTATCTATCCCTTACATTTTTGTCAACTTTTTTTTTTTAATAAAAATACTAAATGTTAAAGTTTATTAAGTTTCCGAGAAAGAAAATTTAAAATAATGTGAAAATTTGTTAATATTATAAAAAGCCTAATTAGAATATTGAATGTATAAAAGAACAAATTACCAAAGAAATTAGATGCCGTCTAAATAGTGTCAAGTAAAAGCTCAAAATCGAAAAAGTGTGGATACTTATTTCTAATGCCAAAGAATTTTGGGAAACAACATAGTTTTGTTGTAGGTTTTTTTTACAAATTCACAATTACTAAATTTGACTCATCATAAATTTTAAGATAAATGAAAAAAACAAAAAAAGAGAAATAAATCGAAATTGCTGTTACAGGTTATGGTAAAGTTGTATGCTTAGTACAAGTACATTTTTTACTTGCCGTTTCTAAAATTTCGATTGGTTTTACTCCTTTTACAAATATTAACTTTATCACTCTTTAACAAATTCTTTGATTGTAAAACACTGTGTGATTGACGTTTGAAACGTTTCGAAATAAAATAGAAAGTCTTCCAGACTATCTATTTTAGTTAGAGCACACTTGAAGAATTTATAACAGAGGGTGGAGAAAATTTATCTCAGGAATGAACCACTAGGGGAGACTTCCAGAGACTCACCGGTGCATAGCACAGTTAGGTGCATTTCGAAATCTCCCCGTATAGAAGACGCCTGAAGGGGTTGAATCAAAAGAACAAATTAAATAAGTTGCTACAATGCCCGTTTCGTTAATCGTATGATTGCGAGACAATCTTTCCGAACAGAAGTAGATCTTGAAAAATTCGAAAATCTATTTGAAGATCCAAAAAAGAGACTTTCTTAGTTCTTAATAGTTTCGCAAGGTGGCGGAAGTTACATGCTGTTCGAATTTCTAAGTGCTCAAGTGTGAAAATGTGACGGTCTTCACGTGAGGAAAAAAACAGAACAACGACGTTTACTGTTCTTGCCCCAGTATTTAATCACTCCATAATCACTGAGTAACTCTTTTTCCAGCTTTTTAGTGTGATATTTGATAAATTTTCCCCCACCTTGTTCAAAAATTTAGTATGAAAATTCGAAATTGAATTTGAATTCTTCGAACTTCAACGACTTTTTGTGCAAATAGAGTTCCATTTACCTTTTATCCAAGACACTATTGAAGAATCAAAATCTACTTCTGTTTGAGTCCAATATGACAGATGTCCGCTTCGTAATCCGGATGGAGTTTTTGAATTCATTCAACGTCTCGAAAATATAATACAAGGTTTTCTTGTAGAATTAGAATAAAAATTTTAAAGAAGATTAAAAAGACTTAATTAGAGAATTCTATGATATTATACTTCATTTATTAAACAAAAAACATCACAGGATAATTCATTTTCATTGCCGAACACACATGCATACATGACCTCAAAATTATTTTAAATTTAACCGTCGATAGCTCGTCCGGATTACACCGATCCGGATTAGAGAGCGGGCACTGTATTTAGGATTTTGAGATCTTCGGGTTCGGAAACTAGACTAAACCTCTGAAGACGGTCTCATGATAACATTGCAACGGTCAACTTATAGGTATCAAGTGAAAACCCCAAGTTGCTCTCTCTTACTGTCTCGCCTATAGCTCTGAGAAGAAAGTTAAGAGAGGTCAAAAAATAGAGGGTTTTATGTATATTGCTCTCTGGAGTTCGAACGATAACTCCTTAATGTCTTTCTGGATATATCGAAAATCACAACTACAGCAACTACCTCAGTACTTTCTGGATATTTCCCTTTGTGTTTATCCCTTAGTGGAATTTTTGAGATGGAGAAAATTGGAAAAATCGGAATTAGTATTCTTGTGGGGGTGGCGATTAATTCTCAGAAATTGGGTAATAATTCATTGGTGTTGAGCCTAAGAAATCTTTCTTCTTTCGCATTTTCTTTGCAGGGCCAGGGGGAGGGTGGATGGTGTTATATTTTTCTGTAACGAGCACAAAATGATGTGAAAGTGGAAAAGGAAATATTGGAAAGGAAAGGCAGTATGGGAGATGGTACGAAGGAATAACAATCGAAATGAAATTTTATTTTTCTCTCTCCCTTCTTGGTCTTCCAAGTGTTCCGTCTTCAAGTGTTTCTCGGAATGCTGGCTAACGTTGTAAATTGGGGAGTTGGATTGCTCAGCCACCCTCCCCCATAGAATTTCACTTTCTCGCACTATACCCTCTTGATGCCCTAAAGCTGTCTACACATTATGAGCATTTTTTAAAAAAATTCTTTAAAAAATTTTTTAAAAAATTTTTTAAAAAAAACTGTTTTTTAAAAAATTTTTAAAAAAAAAATGCCTCCACACTAGACTTAATTTTTGTAAAAAATTTCTGACAGATTACTCTCAGCATTTCGCTTGGGATTATTTTTCATGAAAATTTGTCATTTGAGTGGTGGAAAAAGTGTGAAAAGTGTTTGTTGGAATTCCCTGGGATAGTTGTTAGTGAATGTTCGTGGAAAATTTTCCAAAATTGCAAAAGTGCAGTGTTTTTCTACAGATGTTGTTCCCAGTGGAATCAATATTCCGGAGTGTGTGAACATAACCTCAAAATGTTGTTTTTCCCTAAAAATTTTGTGTGACTATCGCAGTTATTTATGTACAGAAATTGTTTTTCTTTGCGATAATCTGGAAACCAAGACATGCTCATCAGAAGAACCGCAGAAATTACTCGGAAGGACAAATTTGTTACCAGGAACAATGGGTAGAGTGGAGAAGAAGGTGTGCAGCTCAAAAGATCCTAGATTCCATTGATCAGCAGCTCTTTCTGGAAAAGCTTCAGGACTTCAGGAAAACTTATGGATACGTTTGGATGAACAGGAGTATTTGTAACCAAGAACATTGACGTAAGTACTATGAATATGCTAAAAAAAAAAACTCGCTGATTTTATTGCAAAGCTATTCCTGCAAAAAATTCAGGACTACAATTGGAAGAGCATGATAGTGGATGAGGGGAAGGACTTTGAGGAATAATTAGAAAGTGCTTCACCAAAATTCCTGCAAAAATTGATCCAGTGCAACTCTACAAATTTGATTCCGGATACTGGATGACACTGATTTGATTCCGGACACTGGTGATAATTATGATAAATTTTATGAAAAATAAATTCTCATATCTTGGTTTCCAATCCGAAATCTTTTATTGGTTATCCGGTGTACATTAAAGCCTTCTCCCTCTATCCACTACTGTCCAAGCAGGAGTCCCATGGAGGAAGCAAAAGTTTGTAGCCATCTCATCCTTGTGCTTCCGGATGGGAACATTTCCATCGTGGTTGAAAAGGAGGAATGATGGGAGGTGGTTCTGGGGCTTCAAGTGATGGGCTGTGGTAACTACGGATGACTCTTGTATGTACTAGGATCTCCTCAGTGGCTCTGAATAGGTCTATTGTCTTGATTGATTTACCAGGTTCATGTTCCAAAATTCTTCAATTTCCTTCTTTCCATTCATGTTTTAATTTGGTGCACGAGGTTACTGTACCATAACAATCTTCAAGAATACACAGACATCACAACTTTCGGCAACGTCAAAAGAAAAATCAGCGAAAGTGTTCCTCCAAAGCTGGCTTTGATTCCACTGGGAACAACTTCTGTAGAAAAACACTGCACTTTCGCAATTTTGGAAAATTTTCCACGAACATTCACTAACAACTATCCCAGGGAATTCCAACAAACACTTTTCACACTTTTTCCACCACTCAAATGACAAATTTTCATGAAAAATGTCTCGAGTTGCTGTGATTTTTTAAAAAATTCTTTAAAAAACTGTTTTGTAAAAAATTTTCCCAGTGTGTAGAGGCATTTTTTTAAAAGAATTTTTTTAAAGAAAAAACCTTGATTTTTTAAAAAAAATGGGTCGTTTTTTTACAAAATCGCCTACACACTATACAAATTTCTGTAAAAAATCCAGTTTTTTTAAAAAAAATTTCACTAGTCTGGAGGCGATTTTTTTAAAGAACTTTTTTTAATGTCATTTTTTACAGAATTTTTTGATAATGTGTAGACAGCTTAAGGGGGGGAATGGAAATAAAATAGAAGGAAAGTTGGTGGATACAAGGAGTTACTTATAAAGTCCATTTGATGGTCACTGTCTGGGTCGCTCCTTTTGAACTTACCAAAAGAATCTCTGCTTCACTTCCTTGAGTAAATATCTGCATAGAGCTTGATGGACTCTTGCCTGAGACTTAAATCTTCAGCCAAGCATGAAAGTGCTTCTTGAGACTCTGGACTCGCAGATTCTCATCCGCAGAGAAAATCCACAATTTATTTCTTCGACAAACTTTCACCTCTCTCCCCTTGCAAACCTCCCATCCATAAATTTTTTGGGGACATCCACGAGGCAGGAGATTGTGTGCAATTATTTACTAGGGACAAAACAGATGGGGAAAAAAGGAAGGAGTTGAAGAGGACACTGAAAAACACACATCAAAATTCTACAGAGTTTCGCCACCTCATCCTGGAACATCCCCCTTTCAGAAATGAATGGGTGTCGTTTATCAGGACTCAGATCGATTTCCATAACTAATGAGATTGCTGTCACACCACTGGAAAATGATAATTATGGAAATAATTAAATCGATTAATTTTCAACACACTCGCCACCCTCCCTATAGCCCAACTCCCCCAAAAAGCTCACACCATCGTTAGAACCCACCCACAGAGTTGAAATGAAACAAAGGGAGATTAATCTACAAGATATTCTGCACAGCATGTCTCGGTAAGCACCATGCAATTAAAATGTGTTACAGCAGAAGATGAGTTGCGCTATTCTTTCAATTTCAGAAGAAAATTGAGAGAAAAGCTCTGTTTTTATGTTCACCTGGAATATTAAATAAAATGAGGAATAAGGATAATTTTGAGCATTAAATACATTGTAAAATATTATTACAAAGAAAAATACTACTTTAGGGGAGACTCGGGTACCACCAAACACGAGGCAGCACCAAAAACTGCGATTTTTTAATCAGATAATCGACTTCAGACTTAAAGAAATTTATAGGCGCTATAGGGATGCTTGTCTACTGAAGAAATGGTCGGGATAGTCCAAGTAGTTTAGAAATAAAAATTAGTGTTTGGTGCTACCCCGTGTTTGGTGGTGCCCCAGTTTCACCTACTCAGAATTTATAGTAATAAACCATGATAAACTTGTTTTAAATTCAGGCTATTAATGATGTTATCACGGAAAGGCTTCGAATCTTCAGATAACAGAGATTTTGTACCACTTAATACATTTTCCATGTTCATTAATGAATCTAATCCGTACTAGTATATAATTCATAAACTTATAGTCCTATATCTCACACATTTCCGAAAATATAGATACATATAGAGTTTTTAAATCTATTTCCTTTGTTTAAGGGGTTACGTGGTTCAAGAAAACTAAAAAAAAACAACATAAATTTTTTCCCTAATTTGTTTTAAGCATAATAAAAAAAATTATTTAATTCAAGCTTGTATGAGTTAAACTAGTCCTTGAATGAAAAACTTCATGTTTACTTGATCACAACCTATTCTATAAGACGAAACGTGGTGTAAAATACGTCAAAAATGATATTTTTTGTATAAAATTCTCCCAAAAATTTAAATTTTATTTTTTCATAAATCCTAACAGCTTGAATTAAATATTCTTTTATTATTTAAAACAAAAATAAAGAAACAAATATGTTTTTTGTCTATTTTGGCCCCTTAAGAAGTCGCCATCATGCTAGAAACAGCATAAATGTGATGTAATAATTTGCAAAACAATATTGAAAAAAAGTTCTAAATTATCAAAAGTCTGCTAAAAAGGTTACCTCGGGATCCTTTCAAAATAATTATTACAAAAAGTGCTTTTCCAAAATAAAGATCTTCCAAAAAAAAATTGCGAGGCTTGTCAGGCCTTTACACAATGTACCCTAGTGGCGATGCTATTCCAGTATTTTCACTTACTTGAATGAAAATAATTTTTTTTAATACATATTTTTTTAATTCAGTGATCCAATTTAAATATCCAATGCATTATCTTTAAAAATTATCTCAATTCGATCCATTTAAAGAGATCAACATTTAAAGATATACTTCGGGAGAGAAGCCAACAGGAACTAACTAAACAGGACGCTTTTATAAGAAAGGGACGGATCATAAATCTTATTTAGTCAGGACTGCAACCAAACTATGAAAATACCTCTGGGGAATTGAATTGAATACATAGAAGAAAAACTCTCTCAGAGCCCTCTTTGAGGCAAAAAGCAACTTTGCCTGTACGAGAGGGACGGGAGATGTAGCATACCAGTTCAGACCAGACATTTCCTAAGAAATTAATTAAAATCGTTAAATTTATATTCTGTTTATTGCTTTTTGTTTGTAAATAAAAAAATACAAAAAAAATCTCCTTCGGTATTTAATGCTTTTTGAATGAAGAATATAAATCAAAATTCTTAAAAGGAAGAATTTATACAGAGGATAATATGTAAAATAATTTACTAAAACACTGAAACTTTCCCTTTGCATTCAGCAAGAGCGGGTGCAATCATGGGAGTAGCCATAAAACACTTAAACAACTTGAGGTTTTGGTTTTTGGGATTTCGGCCCTTTAGAGATTTTGGAATTTATGGCATTTTGGGTTTTTCAAGATTTTCGCTTTTCTGGATTTTTGCTTTTCGAGATTTTAATTTTCCGGGCCTTTGGCTTTTCAAAATTTCGGTTTTATGGTTTTTTGGCCCTCCGGGATTTTGGCTTTTCGAGACTTTAGAATTTATTTGGGTTTGGCTTATCAAAATTTTGCTTTTCTGGATTTTTGCTTTTCGGAATTTTAATTTTCCAAGACTTTAGCTTTTCAATATTTTGGCTTTACAGTTTTTTTGGCCTTTCGGGATTTCGGTCCCTTCGGGATTTTGAAATTTGTGAGATTCTTGCTTTTTAAGTTTTACGCTTTTCTGGATTTAAGCTTTTTGAGATTTTGATTTTCCGGGACTTTGGCTTTTCAAGATTTTGCCTTTACGGTTTTTTGTCCTTTCGGGATTTCGACCCCTTCGAGATTTTCGAATTTATGAGATTTTGGCTTTTCAAGATTTTCGCTTTTCTGGATTTCGCTTTGCGAGATTGTAATTTTCCAGGACTTTGGCTTTTCAAGATTTTGGCTTTACGGTTTTTCGGCCTTCCGGGATTTTGGCTTCTCGGAATTTTGGAATTTATGAGATTTTGGCTTTTCAAGATTTTCGCTTTTATGGATTTCGCTTTACGAGATTGTGATTTTCCGGGACTTTGGCTTTTCGAGATTTTGGTTTTACAGTTTTTTGGTCTTTCGAGATTTTGGCTTTTCACGATTTTGATCAATTCTCGATTTTGACTATTCGGATTTTCAACCCATTCGGGATTTTGGCTTTCCTGATTTTGACTTTTTTAATTTTTGTTTTTCAATTTTTTGGATTGTCGGCTTTTTAACTTCTGGGATTTTGGCATTTGGAATTTTGATTTTTCGGGATTTTGGCTTTAAGATTTTTTGGCCCTGCGGGATTTTGGCTTTTCACGATTTTGTTCAATTCTGGATTTTGGCTATTCTGAATTTCAAACCATTCAGGATTTTGGCTTTTTGGATTTTGACTTTTTTAAATTTTGTTTTTCAGTTTTTTTGGATTTTCGTGCTTTTGACTTTCGGAATTATAACCGGGAACCATTAAAATTATATCTCCACTAATTTTTGACTAAGTCATTAGTTTAACACGTATTTCTAACTAGAGTATTACCCAAGCTCCCGAAGGACTCAAAACCCTAAATAACGGTTAATTTTAGTGGTTTTAAAATTTAATTGAATCATGTCTTTAGATCTAAAGCTCGTATAGGTAGTACGTCATCCTAGGACCTAGAGGCAACAATCTTATAAGACAGGATACTTTTAAAAGCATGGATTAATTTGTACTCTGTACTGAAAAAACATAACTCTTTCTAATGTACAGTTCCATTTACTCAAAAGGTAAGAGCAACCACTGTCCTTAAATCTAGCACACAAATCCATGTGGGAGAAGACACAAGCATCGAATTTTCAGGAAATCTACCTTGGGCGATAATTCCAACTCTAACCCACGAGAGAGAGTCCAAATTGCTGAATTTCATATTACAATGCGGCTGTTGAGCTTAGAGATTCGATGGGGTCCATTTTGCGTTTAGGCCACATGTGTGTGTCCGATCGAGGGGGATGGAGAATTAGGAATGGAAGGGTATATGGTTCATACGGACATGAGTGATGCGATGAGTGGCAGAAATGGCAGAGCGTTTAGATCCATTTTCGAATATAATTCATATATAGCATGGGATTCCATGCTTTATGGCACTGAAGTGGGCGAGAATTGCAGAGAGTGGTTTCCCAAATCGGATAAGCAACTCATACCTTTAGCATTTCGACCCCCCCAAAAATTAGGCTGGAAATACCATAAGGGAGAACTAGAGCCTCCCAATCTCTGTTTGCACACGATGCAGCCGACGAGATGAGGTTTTCCTCCTGCGTTTTCGGATTGGAATACATTCAGCCGCCCCTCCGTGTGTGATCCAGGCCAGATGAAAGGGCTGAGTGGGTGATGGGAATATTTAGAGGGAATAAATTTTCTATACACACATTTTGGACACGCGGAGAGCAAAGAGAATGCATTTGCACATGAATAAAGACAACATCTATAACGAAATGCTGGCCATCCTGACCATGATTATAGAGGGAAAAGCTTCCTATGTTGCTGATGTTCTCTGAAAGCCCCATCTAGTCCATTAATTTAAAGTGAAAATTCCAGGAATAGTGTTTATGTACTCAAATCCAAATACCTGCATCAATCAACAAAGATAGAAGTCCTAAGAATTGATAATATCGCAAAAACATTATTGAATATTATAGCCTCTATCAAAGGACTTCCAATTCCGTTCCTAAAATGAAACCCCATTCCAAAGAAGAAAATCGAAGACAAAGAAATAGAGAAACAATCCAGAAAAAAAGTCCTTCAATCTCCCCTGGAGCAGTTTTCCTAACTTTTATATTACAGGAAAATGGCCAAAAAAAATTTTCCAGAATCAATATGATTGAAGCACGTTCCTCGTCTTTCACAATTCCCGCCCTACAGTGTCTTCCCACACGTGCGACGCGAGCATTGGGGGAAAATATCATAACTTTCCCAAGTTCCAGGCATTTCAGGGACCAATAATATTGCGAGTTGCTATCTCTAGTGACCATAAAAAAAGACCATAGAAAGTACAATATCGAGAGATACCCCATAAATAGGGGTAGGAAGAACCGGGAGAAGGGCGCATTCAATTTCCTTTTGCTACAAAATCACTTTTTGGGGAGGATTGTCTCTCATGTTTGGTAATAATTTTCCATCTCATCCCAACGATAACCCCCCCCAGGACTATAAAACATCACACTATTTGGAGCGAAAGGATGGATTTAGCATGTGCGGATATTACATAAAAGGGGACCTTCATATGCCATATACGAGAAGATGGAATAGGATAATCAATAAATGATTCCAAAATAAAGATAATCCATTATTTTTATTGCTCAACTTCACTCTCAGCAACATTGTCTTAGAAGGGCAATAAGTACATTAATGATTCGTATTGGAGTAATAGTCTATTGAGAAAAATAAATTTATTATTAGTAAATTTGATAAATTAGAAAAGTAGTGGATACCTATACAGTATTTGAACTTAAGGCTTTCTTCATCTTTTTACCAGGCTAGAGATTTAACGGTTAGAGATAGCAAATTCCGGTTCAGTGACCCTCCATAAGAAAACTATATCGTCTACACGTTAAATTCCCAAAAAACGATAATTTTCACTATTAAAAAAAAATAATACGATCATCGTGTGTAATAGAAATAGTACGAAAATCGTATATTCCCAACGATTAAGGACCGTTTTAATATTCAACTTCCTCAGAAAAAGCGTATCCTTTAACCATAGCAAATTTTACTATAATAATTCCAGCTTCAGATCTAAGGCTTTGTCATATGGCTTAACTTTTTTAATTCTTATCAATCAAGGTTTATTGGAAAATTTTGAGTTAGGATCGGATACGTAGATAAATGGTGCATTATATTCTAAAGAGCAGTAAAATTGATTGTTATTTAGGATATTGAGACTTTCAGTCACTGGCCTAACTGGTCTAAGCCTGAAGCCGTAAGTTTATAATTATCTTACTCCAACATATTTTTAAACGTAAAAACGTTTTTTTTTTTAATTTTTGAATATGATTGCAGAAGAACATTTCGTCCATACATGCATATACAGTAGAGTTCCTCAAATTTGAACATTTGGGGGGTATAGATGACATTTCTCAATCCTTAAGTTTAAACAATATTTTCAAAAACGTAACAGAATTCATGTAAAATTCACCTTTCCTAAATTAAGGAAAATAACTTCAGAGAATTTTATCCATTGAATTTGTTGTTAAATTGGTGCAATCTATTGAGGATATTAATATAATACGAGAATATTAAGGAAACACAAAAAAAAGTTCTAATTCAGACTCCATGCAAAATTTCTTTTACATAACCTCATATTTTACATTTTGAATGCAACCGTCGCGTCGTTCAAATTTGAGGAACTCGACTATATAACAGAACAGAACCGTAAAATGCGAAACTACTGTAACCGTAAATCCCGAAAGCTAAAATCCCGAACTACAAATTTCCGAACGCCAAAAGCTCCTAAAGCCAAAATTTTGAAAAGGTCAAATAACCAAACGCCAATAACCCTAAAGCCAAAATCTCAAAAGCTCAATCTCAATCCCAAAAAGGCTAAAACCCTGAAAGCCATAATCCCGAAAAGGTTAAAATCCTGAACTCATAAATCCCAAAACCCAAGATCATAAACACCAAAATCCCGAAAACAATAATACCGAAAAGTTAAGATACCGAAACTCAAAAACCCGAATTCCTAAAAGTGTCACAGCTACTCCCACAGTTTAACCCTTTAAGAACGATTGAGTCACCGGTGACCCAAAAATAAAATTTTTCCTGCGGCCTTATAATGTTGTATTTTATTCTAAAAAGGTAGAAAAAATTATCTTTTCTGACCCTCAATTATTGACCTTCTCGTACTTAAAGGGTTAACCTTATCTTGTAGGAGGAAAAAGGATTTTTTTAGTGTTTTAGGAAATAATTAGGAAATATTATAATCTATAATTTCGCCCTTTTCAGGATTTTAACTAAATTGTTCAGGATTGAACTAAATTTAATTTGTTGTTACTTTCAAAAGATGAAGAGTGCAAAAAAAAACATTCGGTAAAACGTTTTAAAAAGAAAGTGATGTTAAGTAAATTTTGATATCATAATCTGCCCTGATCTTAAAGGTGTGCCGAAGGCATAATTATTTACGCGCCAGTTTAAATCGGTAATGCACTAAACCAGTATGCACTCAAAATTTATAAAGGAATGATTCACATATAAAGTTGTGTGTCGTAAATTCGATCTTGGGGATCCCAGTGGCATAATTGGCAAGACCGTTGTTTCTTGGCCGGATAGATCCCCAGCTTGACTCACAGTTGTGAGTTCGAATTCCGCCCGGTGCAAAGATCTGAATGTCTAGTCTAGATCTAGAAAAAGACATTTTCTCTGTAATAACGTAATAAAAATGCACCGCCTCTGCGGATCCGGACCCAAAAACTTCTGAACCATGGAATAAATATTACGACGAAGGCGTTCCTGGATGATCAAAGATCAGCAGATTGTTCCATCACGAGATATACGACAACAGATTGAATTGCAATTCAAATATATCCCGATAAGATTAATAATAATAATTCGATCTTTCCGCTAAAAATTATGCAATGACACACTTACGATTTAAATTCATATATGGCTAAATTCTCATTAGTTCGCCACTAACTAAGTCGTTTCTTGGCTTAAGCCAAGAGACGAATTAGTCAGAAACTGATGGAAATGTAATCTCATAATTATATTGATTATAATTACGTTAAGCCTAGGCTTAAGTTGTCAAGTGTGTTGTCCAGGGCGTGTACTACATAAAATTTAAATTAAAATTTAATTTATTCTGCAGCCCCAAGTATAGTAGCTGGACTTCCCGGTTACTTTTAATCAAAAACATAAGGCATTTAGAGGTATCGGAGCAGGATGTCTTCTATGGCAAAAAATGTAGTCCTAAGTGGAGTTTATTGTGCGCTGAAGAAAGTACATTAATATTTAGTTTAGTTTAGTTTATATGATTTTTCAAAAGTTGCTTTCTTAGGCCATTTTTCAGAAATTTTAATTTGATTTTGTTTTTCCGCCCCCAAGGATTTTTTGAAAAAATATAACATAATTTTCAAGTTGAAGCACAACTACTTACCTTTCCAACGGATGCCCATTTATTAAGTTCTGTACACTAGAACCGGAGGAATAATTGATAATATGAGACAAAACAGCGAAAACAAAAAAAAATAATTAAAGAAAATTGTGACGTGTAGGAGAAAAACCAAGAACAGATTCTTGAACAGGGGACTCGACTCTATCAAACGTACGATGTGAGACCCATGTGCCAGAAAAAATTGTCAATTTGTTGCATAGTGTTATACTTCATTTATTAAACAAAAACATTACAAAATAATTCATATTCAAAATTATTTTAAATACAACCGTCGAGAACTCGTCTGGATTACGCCGATCCGGATTAGAAAATGGGCACTGTGCGTGGTGATACTGTAAGATTTCCGTTAACTAAGTTACTTCCTTTGGAAGAAATTTTAATTACGTGAAAATTACCTTTCCCTTTTTGGAAAACTTTAACGCAGAGGTTAGAAAGTTTGAGAAAGAACCGTTTGAAGCCAAACAAACGTCAAATGAAAATTGTACGTCAATGATCAACGCTACCTGGACAAACCTGGTTTCAAACGGTTTTTGCGGTTCTTGCTCATCCCTGCTTTAACACTCCTCTCCCCAATAAAAAATAGACTATTTTGCAAATTTTATTAAAACTACTTAAAGTTTTATTAACTTAACAAATTGTTTTGTACAAAGGATTCCCGTTTAATTGGCAAAAGTGAAAGTAAATTGTGAAGGAAGTCTTTGGACCCAACAAAATAATTACCTCTCTTGGCATCTCATTGGAAGCCAAAGTGCCTAAACTTTACCTGCCACCCAGGATGATTAATTGTTGCCCATTGGGATGAAAAGTGCGTACTCTGGAGATGGGTGACGGACGTTGACCATTAAAAAGAAAACAAAATGATCATCCTCAACTTTCCTGGGGATAATTTTGCCAGAGGGTCAGCCTGAGATGAGGGGGAGGGTTTTTGACCGGAGAATTGTTTGGTGCGCGCGGGGCAGAGGATGGGAAATTTATTACGGTAATTGCGAAAATAAACCCTATAGCACGGCGAGAAGTGAGAGAAAGTGGAGGAGGATTAAGAATTTTCATTTTAATACCATCCGATTTATATCTTTCAGCCATTTGAGGAATAAATGAGAATGACTCCAGCAGCGTTTATTTATGACTTTCATTTTTAGTCCAGTCTCCTGGCATTATTAGTTACTGTCCACCCGATTTCTCTCGTTGTGTCTGCTTAGCTGCCGAAGACATTCCCCTCCTGGTTTCCTGGACGACCGTGGGAATTAATCACTTTCCGATATCGATGCCAATGACTAATTCACAGCTTCCACTCCAGCTTGCATGATGATTGCATCCACTCGGTCGGGGAGAAGGTGCTGCAGGGGCTTGAGGATGTCAGTGGGAGCGAGGAAGGTCAGGGAAGCTTTCTGAAGGGCCTGGACATTGACACCGAGGTGCTGGGCGATTGTATGAGGTGGGAAGATGCAGTGAATGCATCGCTGGATGTAGGGAATGAGGTCGTAGGCGAAGCAGGAGCAGAGTCTGATGAAATTGTCTCTTTCAGCTTGAGAAAAAGCCTGCTGCTCCTGTCGATAGAAGGCAAAAATGGTCTTTGAGACACGCTCCAGGGATGCTTGGATCGCTCTGGCCACGGTATCTGCCACTCCAAGAGGAGCACACAGCCTCAGCTCATTGAAGGACCCCAATAGCCCGTTGCAGTAAGTGGCCAGTGGATGGAAGTCCAGCAGAGAATCCGGAGGAGACAAATTGTCCCCTGTGGAATTCTTCCCTCGGTTCAATCCTGTTGAAATCTTATTGATCAATGTATAACTCTCAATGTCCTGCTCAAACTGCCGCGTAACTCCATTGACAGAGTTCTGAAAGTGCTGCCCAATCGTCCGGACAAATATCGGTGCCATCAATCCCCGGAAATCTGCTCCGACGCGACTGAAAGACAACCCAAAGTACATGCACTGCCCCAGAACCGTATCAACGGAATTTACTCCTCGGCTCAAATCATCTTCCAGAGTCCTCAAAAATTCCTCAATCTTCTCATGAAGCCAGCCATGGAAAATCTTGCTACTGTCCCGGCTGTCACTTCCATTGTACAGAGTGTCATCCTCGGTGAAAATTGCTCGATACTGCGTAATAATATTGAACAAGTGAATCCTGGTCAGCTCAATTGTCTTCGTGAGATGCTGCTGAGCGTCATTTTGAGGAATCCCAGCCAGAATTCCTGTAAACCAACTATCACGAGCCTGCAGGAACTTCAGCTTGAGCTCCGCCGTGGAGAATGCCTGCATCCGGCGAAGATACCCAATCACCTGGAGGCACTTGGGCAGCTGCAGATCCGTCCTCAACTGAGCCAGCAATTGGCTCAGCATTGTATGCCAAGAATCCTCAATAGCCGTGACGATAGACTGTAAAAAAATCCCGAAAATCTCAAAAATTCCCCAGAATTTTCCCTTCCTGCACTTCCTACCTTGATCACAGGAATGTGATTGTGCTTCACTCCCATTCTCTGGACATACGAAGCCAGTTCCAGTGCTTCCTCATACTTTCCAGCCCGGATGCACGTGTCCATCAACTGAGGAAGTTCCAGGATATCAATCAAATCCGAATGCCTCTTCATGGTCACACTGTTGACCTGCCTGGACGCATTTATAGCTCCTGACTTTTTGATAAAATCCTCACAGACAGTAGAAAATTTCGGTAGCTTCTCTATCAGCCCATCGAGTTTCTGCTCCGTCTCCCGGAACTCCCGGAAGATCTCACGAGAACACTCAGCTGTGAGGATGAAGGTCTTGTAATTGGTAATAGCCAAATCCTGAGTCTGTTCCACAACTGTCTTGTTCTCTTCCACAAGGCGATTCTCTTCTTTCCGCAATTGGTCTGCCTTGTAAGAGCCCAACTTGGTCAGGTACTCCATCAGTTCGGTGTTCTCCTGGAGACTCCCTGAAACACATCGGATTTTACAAAAAAGAATTCATCGACCGTTAAATTTGAAATTTACCAGGGACGCCTTCTGGATAAATCAATTTCAGGACTTTTTCATTGTCATACTCCATTTTTTCTTTGGGATTTTCACAGGGGATTTCCAGGAGAATAGTCACAGCACTTCCTGCCGTGCTGGCCAAATGACTTGACACTGGGAGAGTGAGATGACTATAGAGTTCAGGAGAAGCAGCTGAAAGAGAAAGGTGTACCAACAACCCAGGGCCGCACTCGCACGCGCAGCTTTTTTAACTGAAAGCTCGTGATTCAAAAATTAACTGCCATTTCTGATACCCAAGTAGCAAAATATCAGAGAACGACTCTTTTTTAAATACTTCTATAATGTCTTATTAAAAGTCTTACAATTATATAAAAATACATGTATATACATTTTACCGAAAATGTAATATTATAATTCTTAAAGCGTTCTGTTTTGAGTAAAAAAATAACGTTTCAGTTCAAGATGTTTACATTCTCACTTCACCTCCCTATAAGGTGAATCACTAAAATCAGCGACGTCACAGTGAGACTATCTACGTCATCAAAATGGCTACTCGGGTTTGGCGGGATCCGAAATTTCGGATGGCGCCAAATAAAAATTCAGGGTAAGGTTGCTATAGCTTATGCGTGGTGTGATGCTCCCTTCATTTTTGATTTGTATACAAACTGGGTACAAATTTATGGATAAAAAATGAAAGATATTCGCATCACACATACTTTAGTCTAAAATTAAACACATTTAATGATTTTCTTTAAGTTTCGCGAGAAAAAGAAAATCTGAAGAAAGTCAAGGGGGTCGTTAGGAAAATAGGATTTCGAGATTTGGGTGAACGCGTACGAAGACGAGGGAAAAATTACATTGAACTTTAAAAGAGTTGAAAGTCGAAGTTAAATAAAAGAAGATAATTTAAAGATATGAACGACTTTATTTCTTTCTTCTTTACATTTATTGTACATATCAGTTGTCTCTACATACACTTGCACTTGAAGACATCTCGATATTTTTGTTAATCATCTTCCTGTTGGTCTGCAGTAGTTTGATCAGCAAAAATCAAAAGTGGTCAGTAGAAAATAAAAAGTGGTCAGCAAAAAATTAAAAGTCATCAGTGAAAAATAAAATATGGTCAGTAAAAAGATTAAAATTGAGCAATAAAAAAATAAGATTTGATCAGTAGAAAATCAAAAGTGATCAGTAGAAAATAAAGTGGTCAGTGGAAAATAAAAAGTAGTCAGTAAAAAGTTAAAAATTAGCAGTTAATATAAAATGTGCTTAGTAAAAAATAAAAAGTGGCGAGTAAAAAACTAAAAATAATCAGTAAAAAAGAAAATTTGATCAGTAGAAAATAAAATGTTATCAATAGAAAATAAAAAAAAGGTCAGTAAAAAATTAAAAATGCTCAGTAAAAAATTAAAAATGAGCAGTAAAAAATAAAATTTGATCAGTAGAAAATAAAAAGTGATCAGGGTAAATTGAAATTTTCTGTGTTTTGGAAAATTTTTGTTTTGTCCTTTGGGGCAAAGGGAAATTTTCTGTATTTTGGGAAATTTTTAGTTTCGTCTTTTGGGACAAGGGTGTTTTGGGAAGTAATCAGTATCGTCTGTCGGGGCAAAGGGAAATTTTCTGTTTTGCGAAATTTTTAGTTTCGTCATTTTGGGCAAAGGAAAATTTTCTGTGTTTTGGGAAATTTTTAGTTTCATCCTTTGGGACAAAACGAAATTTTCTTGTTTTTGGGAGGTTTTAGTTTCGTCCTTTGGGGCAAATGAAAATTTTTTGACAAAAGGGAAATTTTTGGAAAGTTATAAAATATGCTTGTGCACAGACAAAATGTTACAGACAAAATTTATGAAAATTGTGAAAAATGTATGAAAGACAAGATTTCCAAAGACAAAGTTTTCAAAAAACAAAAGTTACCGAAGACAAAGATTACAAAGAAAAAACTGGGAAAAACAAAAGTGTAAAAAAAATGGAAGAAAAGGAAGATTTCCGATCTCGAAGGAAATGCACCTCTATAAGCTGATTTAGGATTATCACTGGCTTTGTATTCTTTGCTGACCAATATATATTTTCACTGACCGATTTTATTTTTTTACTGACCAATTTTAATTTCTTACTGATCACTCACTCTTAAATTTTTACTGGCCGATTTTAATTATTTACTGACCACATATAATGTTTTACTGACCACTTTTAATTTTTTACTGACCACATTCAATTTTTTACTGTTCACTTTTAATATTTTACTGACCAATTTTTATCTTTTACTGGTCATTTTTAAATTTTTACTGACCGATTTTTATTTTTTACTGATCACTTTAAATTTTTCACTGACCTCTTTTAATTTTTTTCTGATTAATTTTTATTTTTTACTGCTCCTTTTTAATTTTTTTTCTGACCACTTTTTAATATTTCACTGATCAATACGAATATTTCTACTGATCATATTTAATTTTTTGCTGACCACTTTTAATTTTTTACTGCTCATTTCTAATTTTTTCTGCTGCTCATTTTTAATTTTTTGCTGATGAACTCGAATATTTTTACTGCTCATTTTTAATTTTTTACTAACCATATCTTCTTTTTACTGACCATTTTTAATTTTTTGATGATTAATTTTTTTTTATTTTTTACTGATCAACTCGAATTATTTGCTGATCAAATTTGGAAATCCAACCCGTGGGAGCTCTACTTCTATGATTCTTATTATTGAAAAATAGCACGTTCCTACTAACATGTCGCAAATGTGCAATGTCTGCTGTACTGATGAATTCCAAACACTCAATGGCAGCAGTTCCTTTAACCTAGGTCTGAAACATGTAGAAGGCATCGAAGATCGATGCCTGTGTCCTCCTGTAGTATTTGCGTAATGCAACAATACCAAAATCTTCACACTGAACAGACAGCAGGAATCCCCTCAATTTTATCATTTTACACACTGATCCGTCATACAGGGAAGTCTTTTCGGTTGCAGCATTCGAAGCAAATCCTCTACTTACCTGTAAATTTCTTCTGAAGTGTCTCAAAACAATCCTGGGTGCAATCATTTTGTGACCAAACGACACACTTACAGCAAAAATAATCCAGCACTTTTACAATACAGAAAGGTATCAGAGTCGCACCGTAGTATAAGTTGCTTAAAAAATGTTGTTTTTGTTGAGAATTGTGTTTAATGAAGGTAATTTTATGAAATCAGAAATATTCCGTACTATTAACAAAGACAATTGATTAAATCGATCGATTACAATAGCTGTGAAAATAAGAGAATCACAGTAATTATTCGGAATTGTCAAATGATATTTTTTCATTCTTCTTCTTATTCTTCGGAATGTGTTTCGGAAGAAATTTGACCCATAACCTAAAAAATGCATTTAGTGATTCACCTTATAGGGAGGTGAAGTGTGAATGTAAACACCTTGGTTTCAGTTAATAAATTACTATTTACATTTTTTAAAGTCTTTATATATAAATATTATTCGTCAGGGGAGTTTCACTATATAACACTCTTCCTCGTGAGGCTCGTACGGCACCACGGGGAATCCAGAGGCACTTCCAGACTGGGCTTGACAAGTGACATTTTTTTTCTTTCTTAATTCTTTGATTTTCTATCTTTTCTTTTGCTCTTTCTTTCTTATTTTTGTTTAAAAAATCCTTTATTTTCTATATTTGCTTGCCACGCATTTGTAAGAGGGTTGTACCCTGTTTGTAGTGGTTTTTAAATAAATTGAATTGAATTGAAATTGAATTGAATTAACATATTTCTTACTTATTTAAATAACTAATAATTTCATGCAAAAATTAATAAGAAAATTAATAAAGAGCGTCCAAGGCTTTGCGAACCGCTCGAACTCCCAAGAAAGAGTTTTCTGCGTAAATTTTCTTTCAATTTTTTGAATGCATATCAGTTTAATATCCCAAAGTAGCATTTATCGCTGTAAACGAGTAGAAATATCTGATATCTGTACGGAAATGATGGCGAAGACTTTACAAATTTCTTCTATATAACCGCATAAAAGAGGTCCATGTTCGAGTGAATGGGGAATTTTTACAGTAGACTCTCGCTCAATCGGCTCTTTTTCAATCGGGCGAAAAATTTGTTTAGTTATTTTCACCCTTGATTTTATAGCAAATTTACTCAAATTAGCTGTAGTTTCTCTTATTTTATCGTGATTCTTTATAATTAAGCGTTTTTTGTGAAATTTACAAAGGTTTTGACGCCCAAATCTCTTGATAATTTGGATGACATTTTGCCCCATATGCCCGATTGAGAGAGAGTCTACTGTACATCCAAAATATTACAATTATTTATTTTAGATATAATCAGGTCATCATGTGCGTTAAAATATATCGATTATGTCTAAATAAAATATAATCACTATAAAATATCAATTTTATAACTACTGATCGAAAAATTGTCATTTCCTTTGTTACATTTCCATTTAAGAGTGCCTTAAATATGTTTTTCAAATGACTAATTACACTATGCAACACGATTTTTGCCACACGGATTTCACATGGTACGTTTGGTAGAGTCGAGTCTCCTGATCAATAATCTGTTCTTGGTTTTGCTCCTATACGTCACAATTTTCCGGTTCTAGTGTGCAGAACTTACTGGAAAGGTAAGTAGTTGTGCTTCAACTGCAAATTTTTGCCAAAAAAATTATTTTCTTACCAAACTGATGATGAGATCGACTTGGAATGTTCTGAGTACCCCATAAGTTGATCCAAGGAATCCATATGTCTCTTCAATTTCATCCCAACGTCTATCCTTCCCATCCAGAAACCACTCTTTTAGGAATATCTGAAGAACTAAACCATCGATGCTTTCCAGTTTTGAATATGTTTTAGAGACCATCCTAGCGGACATTTCATCCATACATTCCAAAGACGTCCCACCTCTCCTTCCCCCACATGGTAATAATCTGGTTAAAAAAGTAGAATTTCTTCTGGAAAATTTTCTGACTAAAATAAAAAAAAAATAAGGCATTTAGAGGTATCGGAGCAAGATGTCTTCTATGGCAAAAATGTAGTACTAAGTAGAATCTATTGTGTGCTGAAGAGAGTACATTAATATTTAGTTTAGTTTAGTTTATATGATTTTTCAAAAGTTGCTTTCTTAGGCCATTTTTGAGAAATTTTTGAGAAATTTCTTGGTCATCCGGCGTTCGGTAACGAAATATTCAATTTTTTCGAAAAAAAAATTATACGAGCAGCATAGAAAATCGCCAACTTTAAATGGCTCTCCTGAAATGTTCACATTCGGAGATAGAAGAGTATGGAATGGACACGTCGATATAAATATTATCAAGATATTTCTTATTTATTTAAATAATTAATAATTTCAATTTCAATTTTTTTATTCCACTTCTCGCAATTTTTTTGAATGCATATCAGTTTATTATCGATCCAATTTTATCTACAAATCATCATAAAATCATCTTGAATCATTCTAGGTTCGAATAATAATTCCGAATATTAGGTCCTTGAGGCCCATCTGACACAGGGTAATGGGGCCTAGCGTTGAGCCATTAATTAACATCCAGCTTTAGGAACTATTTTAGCCCTCATCGACAATATCCGAGTGGTAGGAATTAAGGACTGGATTTTGCCATGTACATAAATACCGGTGAAATGATACTGTCGATTGCACATCCTGATTTCACTTACAGTACAAAGCAGCAAATATTGCTACTTTAATGAAAAGTTACGGTAACTGATAAATAAAAACGCGATAAAAATGTAAATAAAAAAACACGATGAAAAAAATAAACAATAAAAAGCCAAAGCATGAATCGAACCCGAGACCTTTGCATTATAAAGACCATGCGTTAGCGGACTGCGAGACCGCTGCTTCTGCTGGTTCTGGAATCAGCTTTATCTGCCCTTTATGAAATAATTAAAAGTGCTTGATTTAAAATAAATAGCACTTTTTGAGTATGACACGTTCCTTATGATGCCTATCAGCGTCTATGTTCTTAATATGAAGCCAATCAGAATTTGATGACTTGATGAGCTCCCTTGGTAGAAAATGTCCATCTAGATTCTAGATAATTTAAGTGATTTTTTGGTCAAATTTTGGATACACACTCTCAGCAGCAGGTTAATGACCTTTCTATAAGTTCACTACACAAAAATAAATATTTCGCAAAATCATTCGTAAATGTTTGTAAATTCCTACTGGGGACTTACGAAATGCTCGTGAATCGTAACCCACAAATAAGCTCGTAAAAGTTTGTACTTTTTCACAAACATTGTTCGTAACTTGAGCACTTCACGAGCTTTTTTTGTTCTTTTACAAACATTTGTCCGCACATTTTTATTTGTCTGACAAAACTTCACGAATAATGACACAAAAAAAAATGCTCGTAAAGTGATCATATTATGAACAATGTTTGTGAAAAAGAAGAAACTTTTACGAACTTTTTGTGAGTTGCATGATTTGCAAGCATTTCGTAAGTTCCCAGTAGGATGTAAGAATTCACAAACATTTACAGATAAGGTTACAAAATATTTTTTTCTATTATTACTACACAGCAGTAAAGAATTTTCAGCTACTTTACCATGATTTTCATTGTAAATTTTACAAAAACATGTAATCGTATGTACTGATAGACATTTGTGTAATCTGTACACATTTTGTCTGAAAACTGTGTAATTTGTACGTATTTTGTCTGAAAACTGTGTATTTTTACACGAAATATGTAAGAAAATGTACACAACTGTGTAATCATTCCCAGTTGGTTACACAGTTTATCATTACATAAAATTTGATTTACACATTTTCAGATTATGCGTTTTGCTGAAATACATAATTTGAGTAACTTTACAAGAATAATCATGGTAAAAAAGCAAACCAACGATTATCCTTGTAATAGTTCTTTACTGTGTGTGTAATTTTACACGAAATATGTAAGAAAATATACCCAACTGTGTTATCATTCACAGTTGGTTACACAGTTTACCATTACATAAGATTTAAATTACACATTTTGCTGAAATTCATATTTGAGTAACTTTACAAGAATAATCCATGGTAAAATAGTAAATCTACGATTATCCTTGTAATCTTTTATTATTGTGTTTATAACATTTCAGAAATTAGACAACTCCGTCCTCAAAAGTAGGTTAGAGAAGTTCTCGTCAGGCAAAAAACAATTACTCCAAACTCTGAACAACGAATTTTAAAAATTTCCCATCTGTTCTATAAAATAGTTTGAAAAATATCTTCTTGAGCTTTCCCCGGTGAAAGTAGAACAGAATCCAGGTGTATCGAAAGACGAAGAGAGAAAGAATTAGAAAAGAAATTAAACAAGAGATTTAACACATCGTGAATATCAATAAATATTCAAATTATCTCCTAATTATGCAAACACACTCAAATGGTGAGCCACATCATTTGGAAGTATTTGCAAGAAAGTACACCACTATGCTGGATGAATACTTAAATTCTGTGTCTGCATAGTTTCACCTGCAAGATTTCTATTTCGTCTTTGTTGCATTTTGTCTGGATAATTGTTTTATCATTACCTGCATTTGTCATATAGAACTCTGTTTATTTAAATTATTTAGCATATCGTACTCTGAAAAAAATAGTAAAATTTTTGAAAAATTTTCTATTTTCTAAATGAAGTTCCATTTCAGATGTTAAAATTGTTAGCAGGTCGTGTCCCTTCTTGTGATATGTACTTTTGCATTCTGTATTAACCAAAATATTGTTGTACAAAAGGATTTTTCTCAAACTTATCCTGAATTTTGGGACAGCTCAAAAGAATATGAGTCTTCCAGCTCAAAATTTCATCCCAATGTTTTTGTTGTAATATCGACAATTATTCACAATTAACCCAAATAACTGTATTCAAATAAATTATTAAAAGGATTTTCTTGTGAAAATGACTTAACTCTAAGGAATTAAACAATTTTCACATTAAAAACCTCTCATTTTCTCTACGTGAATTTTCGCGGCATTTCGAAGAATCCCAACTGGCACCACTAAATTCATTCGGCTTTTCTCAGGCCTGTTCCTGTCGTCCTACCTTGACAGATTTGGTAACTTGTTTTAGGTTACAAATTTCTGATCTTTACTTTAAGGAGTCAAACGGTGACAGATAGTAGCTTGGAGCTTTCGAGTCCAATCAGGGCAGACAATTAATTTTGAGGCGTGCTACACGCAGCGTGCATAAAACAAGATCCAGGTTTTATGCACGCGGCGTGTAGCACGCCTCAAAATTAATTGTCTGCCCTGATTGGACTCAAAAGCCCCAAGCTACTATCTGTCACCGTTTGACTCCTTAAAGTAAAGGTTGGAAATTTTTAACCTAAAAAAAGTTACCAAATCTTTCAAGGTAGAACAACAGGAGTATTTACACAAACGGAGACACATTCCCTACAACAATCCCCATCTTCCCTTATTCAAGGTTTAACTACTAAAACTTCCTACTACTTACTTCCTATCAAAAAATAATCATTGATGTCATTATCTTGTGCATCTGAAACTCACACCAAGGAATATCCAATGAATTTTTATTGCGTGCGAGCAATGCCATATAAATCTATGTTGGGGCTGTGGGGATAAAAATGTGAAATGCGTGTGTGCAAAAAAGAGAAAACAATTAAGAGACTCTCTAATCATAATCTTGATATCACTTCTTTAATTACTGCAGCCACCTGAAGACTTCACGTCTGAGCGAGAGAGAGTCAATTTTCAGTAGTAAAGTAACGGTAAGAGATGAATTATATTTTCATTCAATGGTAAACATCACCCATACTGCAGATCATTATGCTGCTGGATGATGGGGAAGCTCTAATGTCTCGAGTATGCGACAAATTGTCCATAAATTGCACCTTCTGCAAATTGATGTCATCTGGTTATTCGCTGGATCAACAAAAGAGCGGCATCGCGGGAAAATTGTACATTAGACAACTTGTCTCTATGGTACTCCTTTCCTGACCACCAGATCACATCTCTCATTTTTTTTTCTCTAAATACTTCTTTCATCTCCACTTCCTCACCGAACTCGGTAATCACAACAAAAATCAGAAGAAGAATTAATTGAATTTAAATCTCACACTCACGCGGGATTGTTTAGAAATTGCTGCCATCCAAGAGACTCTTTCTCTTGGTAACTTGAGGTGTGTGTATGTGCGCAAGAGCAAGATGGTTTCACAGGTGAGATGATCGTCAATCGGATCGTGTGGGCAAAAATCAAAGTTTGAATTTTGTAGAAAAGCGACACTAACTGAAGAAGATTTCTCAAAGAGGACAATGGAGAGAGGGGATATCATAAAAATTCAACTAAATATTTTTGATAAAAGAAAACCAATCTTCATAAAAATTATGTGCTTGCATGGAGTTTCATTTATAAATAATTTAACAGGGATCTAATAATTCCTTAAAGTTATAATAATCTTTAAAGGGATCTCAGTGACGTAATAGGCAAGACCATTTGGTCTTGGGCGGTTAGATCTCTGGCTCGACTCTCACAGTTGTGAGTTTGAGTAATAGATAATTTGCCCCTGGTTTGTAACCAAAATTTGTCTTGAAAACCTTACCTTATAAGAAATTAGGGAAATGAAGGCATGTGTCTAACTCGTCTAACTAAACCTTAGATTCTAAGCTCGTATAATGAAATATTGTGTTTCACGTAAAAACGTGTAATATTTTTTGTGTAAAACTAAACGTGTAAAAATGAGTAATACACAAATTTACTTAACTCATCACTCAGTTTAATTCCGAAGCTGACATAACAGTAGATAACACCAGTTCTGACAAATTCATAAGATTATACTTTAAAAAAAAAACGTACCAACTTTAAACAAAGAGTCAAGTTCACTGTTTGATAAATTTTTTTCTGCATTCTGGGCACTCATTCTGCAATTTGATTTCACGAAAAATGATCTGAAAGCTGTCCTAACGCTTGAACTTGCAGTACACTGCAATTAAAGAGAAAAATATTAGCTCTCACAAACGAAGTGTTGATTCACTATTTTTCTAACTAAAATTTAAATCTATATACTCGATTCTAATTAATGTGAGACATCACTTTTTTCCACAAATTTTCACTCGCAGATGAACCTCTGCTTAGTAAACAAAGCAGAATTTGACAATCTGGCAGCGTGAGACAAAAAGAACACAAATTGTACACAATTTGTCTCCTTTACGGAGCAAATGTAACTAAAAAATATCAAAATATGATATTCATACAATTTCACGACATTATGTAAACACAACAGCAAGAATATGTAAGATAAATATATTTTCGATATTTTCTACATAGATTTAGACATTTTCACTCAAAAATAGAATGTATATTATAACTTGTTTATGGATCTAAAAACATTTACTCGTAATTTCAATACACTGAGAGAAATCCGAAAAAGTTAAAATAACATTCCGGAAATGTTAATTTTACCCTGCAGTATTCACCCGAAATCGGTATGAATATTACCCTTTTTAGGCGTATTATGGGTTAAAAAGTTACCCTTTTTTCATGTTGATTGTACCCTAAAAAGGTGTAAATATGCTTTTTCCCTGAAAACTTTAACATTTTTTAGGTGTAAAAATATAACAACATTTTTTTATGTTAAATTTACACCTTTTTAAGGGTAAAATTAACATGAAAAGGGGCAACTTTAATCCCCAAATACACCTAAAAAGGGTAATATTTACACTGATTTCGGATCAATTCTGCAGGGTAAAATTAACATTTCCGGAATGTTATTTTAACTTTCTAGGACTTCTCTCAGTATATCGATAGGAATAACGACAAACAAATTATTCAGCAGTACTACTACTACGTTTTACACAAAAAATACTTGTTTTGTGTAATAGTGCACAAAGTGTAAAATGTAAATATGTATGTTCAACATATGACCGAAAGTCGATACAGTGGAAAATTTATGGAAAGTTAAGCCTTATTTTTACTGTCCTTTATTTGTAATTTTCTTTCTTATAACAACACTGAGAGAAATCCGAAAAAGTTAAAATAACATTCCGGAAATGTTAATTTTACCCTGCAGAATTGATCCGAAATCGATGTAAATATTACCCTTTTTAGGTGTATTGGGGGTTAAAGTTACCCTTTTCCATGTTAATTTTACCCATAAAAAGGGATAAAATTAACATTAAAACATGTTGATATATTTTTACACCTAAAAAGTGTTAAAGTTAAGAGGAACAATAGTTAATCGCACCCTCTTTTTTTCTCAGTAAAGAGTGGGCTATTTTAATAAGCAAATGAATATACGATAGGTCCCTTTCGCTCTGAACATTTCAATTACGAATTGTACTGAATGTTGGGTTTAGAATTCCATTGAACGTTGCAAATGGTGTTGCTTGTAACCCTTCTTTAGTGTCACTTATAACCCTCCTTTGGTGTAGTTTGTTACACCTACCTTTTTCTCTGCGTATTAATTTAATTTATTAACGTATTTATTTAATTTATTAACAATCATCAAATAATTTTTTTTATTCTTTTTCGAATTTCTAAGTATTTGTCGTCGAGTTTTTCTGTTGAACTCTATAACTCTCTTTTACCCGAAGATCTTGATGATTATTTATCGATCATGATTTTGGCCAGCTAAAACGTAGCTCATGCCACTGTGAGCTCACACTGCCTTATTGGCTGGTTCACTTCAATTGGATGCAGGCCAATACTACTGACCTACAAAGAGTCTTCGCACACACTTTTTCTTCAACAGTTAAGCAGTCGAGCAGTGAAGACGTTCGCGCGACGATCACATCTTCAGTTCGCTCCCTCGTGTGTCCATCGACTGATCATTCGCCAAGATATTGATCGATCTGGCAAAAGAAGTTGGTGGCCGCATTTAATGCGTGGTGAAGAATTGTCTTCTCTTCTTGGCCTCTATAATTAACTGATCACTGAGTCAATGTCTAGTATCTCTTCTAACAGTGACGAAAGATGAGGTGTCTCCGTGAGCGATTGAACATTGGATAAGAAAACTCCTTTGGAGGAAGGTAAAACGTGATTAAAAGTGACAATTCTCCAAAATAAATAAAAAGTGCTGCAACATTTTGGTGAAAGAGTGAATATTTCGAGTGAGTGGATAATAATTTGTGGTGCTCCGGAAAGAATAACTTTAAGTAAAAAAATATATATATTTCTTCAACACTTGAAGAACGATCGTGACGATCGTCTTGCATCTCTTGTTGATCGAGCGAGAGAAAGAGGATAAATGGATTTCGGAAGAAGTGGCACAAATGTAAGTACAAACGGCCCACTTAACACCAGTCCGTTCTCATCGACAAAATTATATTGAAAAAAAAAAAGAATCGCACTTCAACCTGACCATCAGACACAGAATTGATCTTGGCCCAGGAAAAAATTCATTCATGAAACTGTTAAAATTGTTAATGTATGGTGAATATTAATTTTTCGATATGCTACCTCCCATTTAGATAAGTGAAAGTTTTTAGACATTGAGAGAATGTGGAGAGAGAAATCTGACGAGAGAGAGACTTTCACCATAAGTCCACAATTTTTGGTGGTAACCCATTGAGATTTTGCTAATATTGATTGCACATCTTTCTCAATGTCACCTAAAAAACAATCACAAAAGAAAAATATTTGGAAAAATATTGGCAATTTTGCACATAAATCCCCGAAAAATCTCTCTTTGAAACTTTCTTCAACGGCACTCTTACTTAGTCTGTCCACTTGTGTGACGATATGATTGCCAGAGCAATTGAACTAAAAGCAACTGATAAGCGTATATTGGCTTATTGTAGGTGAGATTCTTCATAAGTGCCAATTCGGAATGCAATTTTTCGAATTAACCCTTAAGAACGTCGATTAAATTTGTAAAGACTCTTTTACTGATGTTTAGAATCAATTATAAATCATATCAATTTAATTTATAATTAAATATATTTAATCCCTTAAAAATATTTTAATTCAATTATTTTTAAATTTTCAATTTACACGCTGAAAAGTTTACTGATCACTTGCAATAACAAATAAAAAGTTTAACTTTAAGGGTCAAACCTGAATTAGAAAGTCAAAACATCGATCACCATTGATTGATAAACAATCAAAGTTTACATTAAATTTGGTTGCATGTTTTTGACCATTTTGAGTAATGACTAACGCACAATAACCTTCTTTTTTAAACATGTTTTCAAAATTTCCCATGAGAATGAGCGAGATAACTAGATCTAGATCTTACTCACTCTTATTGAGACGTCAAAAACATGTTTACAAAACATAAGTTATTGTGCGTTGGGCATAACTTTTCATATGAGGCAACAAACTTTTGACGCATGAGAAATGAACAACTTTTGGAAAACAATTATTTTTTTATATCAAATAAAATGAAATATTTTTTTCGAAATATATTTATAAGATTTACGTATCACAGGCTACTAATTTGCAAAAAGAAAAATTTTAAGAAGTATTTTTTCCATTGTTTTTTCTACCTGGTTTCCCGAACATACATGAGGCAACAAACTTTTGACACCGCCTGTATCATAAAAAATTTCTGAAGCCAATTCAAAATATTTTCGAAAATACAGTAGAGAGACGGAAGTAAAGGAATGCCGTGCAGGTTTGCGAGCGATCGGGCGAACATCCAAAACTTTGAAAAGCGTTTTCTTAATTTCCCATTTTTATGATTTTGTCGGATTTTGAGACAATGTCTTCCTTTTCCAACAAAAGTCGCGAAAAGCAGCTAAGTTTTTGCCTCAATTTAGACACCCTCATTAAGACATTAAAGTATTTTCATTTTTTAATCTTAGAAAGAATTCTTCTCCATAAATAACACTAATATGCAACCATGTTTCAGTAAATTTTACTGTTTCACTTCTCATGACTTTTTTCTTAATGGTTAGGTATAAAGATTTACGAAAATTCTTATTATCTTGATATCAATTTACAATATGAATATAGGCAAAATATTTTTTTGTTGCTTTGTCATCCTTAGGTGTCCATAGCTCTGATTGCACTGAACCGTTTTCTTTCTTCCCTAACTGTGTTATCACACTTGCACATTAAAATTTTAATATGATTCACATTAATTGTCGCTGATGAGAGTCCAAATGTGTAATTTGTGTGTTTGAATCATTTTATATTCAAAATTTGATCTATTTGTTGATAAAAAGGTAGACTTGGCCCGCAAAATTTGATATAAATTGATTTATAGCATTAATGAGAAAAATTAATGCGATTTCTCTTTAATTTTTTAATGTGAAAAATATTTATGCTTTAGATAAATTTAAACTTATTTTTGCAGACCAAGTCCACTTCTTTATCAATAAATAGAAAAACCTTAAATATTAAGTGACTTAAAGGCACAAATAATATATTTGGACGCTCACAAGCGACAATTAATGTGAATCACATTAAAATTTTAATGTGCAAGTGTGATAACGCCGTAAGACCATCTTCAGAGTAGAGGCTTAGCCCAATTCCCGACGGTCTCAAAACCTTAAAAAGCAACCGATTTTATTGATTTTTCAAAATGTAATAGGTCATTTGCCCTAATAATCCAATCCTAAATCAAAATTTTCCAAAAAACCTTGACTGATAAGATATATAATATATTAGAGAAGTTAAGCCATATGGCTAAGCCTTAGGTCTGAAGCCCGTATAAGACTTATACGGGTTTCAGACCTATAGCTTAACTGTTATAATTCCTTATCTGTCAAGATATTTCGGAAAATTTAACTTAGGATTGGAGTATTAAGAACGAATGATCTATTAGATTCTGAAAAAGCAATAAAAGCGGTTGCCATTTAGGATTCTGAGACCTACGGGAACTGGGCTAAACTTAATCTTCTTCTAGGACTTGGCATAGTTCACAATCGCTGTGCCATTAAGCTGCAATGGTTCAATCAGCAATGGACTAAATTCCTGAATGAATCAGAAGTATTTCGGTCCTTCTGGATCCCGTTTCAACGCTGAAGTATCAGACCAACCTCTAGTCTGAAGACCGCTTTAGTTTAAATTTAAGGCTTTTAAACAACTAAACTAGTTTGTAAAACAAAACCCAAGAAGCTCTGTAGTCAATGTATGTTTGAAAACACGTGAAACAACTCAGCTAACACATAGTACTTATTAAGAATATAATAAGTTCTTAACTCAGTAACTTAATTTTAGGGAGTTGTAGAACATCCAACTACATAAAAAAATACATGAAAATGAGACATATGTAGACATTGTGCTAATAGGGAGAGGTGGGGCTATTTTGAACTGTAGTGCTACATTGATAGATATATTATCTTTTCGAATACTTCTAAAGGAAACAAGGCCTTACATTTATTTTACTTAGTCCCATATTAGTTTTGTCTACCTAAATTACATCACTTTAAAGCCTAGTTTCTTTTAGAAATAATCGAAAAAATAATATATCAATATAGTATAACAGCTTATTTTGTGTTAGACAAGTATTTTAGTATTTTAAACTTTAGTATTTATCTTCTGATAAAAATATAATAAAATCAAATGGGGAAATTCTTTTTAGAACTAAAATATAGAAATTCAATGACTTTTAATCACTTTTATTTAAATTTAATTTTCTTTTCCAATTTTTTGGTAATGAAAAATTCATTTTTTCGTAAACCCATTTTCCTGTGGAATTGATCACAAGAAACAAATTACTTATAATGATTAATTAGGCGGTTTTATAAACTTTCAACAATCTAAACAGATGCAACTTTTCTCCATATCTCTTTACCACTCTTTACATACTCTTTCCTCATAATCAGTAAATTGGAAGTAATACTTGAGCAAAGTTTCAGCCCAATCTTACAAAATGTAATTTCATGGCGATGCCTATAAGTGTGATTATCGAGAATGTTACCTAATATTAAGCTCTGGCCACATTTCTGCCATCGGCATTCGCATGATAATAACGATGATAACGCTGAAAACCAGATCAAACATCAGTTGGATACTTTTACTGCGTGAAATTTAACTTTCCAGTTTAAAATGTTCCACCAACGGTTCTTAAGGAGATAAAGCTCTTTGGAATTTATTGCAAAAATTCCAAAGAATATAACACATCTACCAAATTGCCTTTCCAAAAGGTTTAGTATACTCTTTCTTTTTGGTAAAGCAGATGTAGATCACAATTAAATCTTATGAGACTTTAAATAAGTGTGAAGATTGTGATTTTATTTACCTTTTTAAATTTCACATGAATTTTGCAGGAAGTTGAAAACAAATCAATATTATTAATATTAGCAAAAGAATGAGATTTGCGTGGCTTTAAAAAAAAGTACAATCAATTCGATTTTTGTGTTATTTTAGGACACCTTTGCAAAGTTATGTCCCACGAAATTTGACACTTATTTCCGTTTATAAATAGTACATTTTTACTGCTGTCGATTTTTAAATTTTTAACATTAAAATAATTAATATGAATAAAAATTGTGAGAAAAAAATAAATTACATGTTACACCTAGTGTTTAATTAATTCAATATTGGATGAAATGCATTACTATACTGATCTTTAGAAGAATCTTTTATTTTGAAAAGAATTATTTTCTTTTAATATTTTCTAAAACCAAAATATGCTAAAAAAAATTATAATCCACAAAAGAAAAGCCCATTGTATGCAATATAATTAATAATTAAGTAATAAATTTTTTTGAAAAAATATATATATTTAATAAAAAAATTGAGTTTCATTACGCTCTTTTATTAGCTAGAAAGTTTTGAATACTTCACATCTGCCTAAAGCTTTATATTTATGTATCATGCTCCCAATTCTGACACATAAAAGCTTATAAGTTTGATTTTAATATTAATACATATTAAACTCAAATATTTCAAAACTAAAATTAAAAGTTTATGGTTTCGAATTAAAGTCTAATGATGCTTCACCTATTTTAGTCTTCCCCTAAAATGTGATATAAATCATTAAGCGTTAAATCTTTATAAAGGCCTCTTCACATTCTTTTTAAAATCTAAAAATTCTTTAAAAATTAATGCTTAAGTATAATAAACATTACAATAAGAAACTGAAATAGAAATACAGTGGGACCTGGATGGAGTCAACTAATTATTTCAAGGCCTGTTGACTCCATTGGATTCGGTGACTCTATCAGAGTCCGAAAAACATCAATTAAGATGTAAAAAATTTATTTAAAGGGGTATTATTTTATGTTTGTACTAATTGATAAATTTAACACGATAGTAGAATATTTTGTTTAATTAACCCATAAATTTTACACCCTCTGGTCCAAAAAAGTCGTATGTTTGGGCATAATTTGGAGATTAAGGAATCATTTTACAGAATATTTTAATTATTAGTAAGTATCTTAAGTGAAAAATACTGTCTAATATCTAATAAATTAATTAAGATAAGAAAATGGTGTCTTAAAGATTTCTTTTTTCACTTTTTTTAGAAGAGCTCCGGTAGATATTTAATTGTTGAAAATTCTGATGCAGTTAACATTATAAAATTCGAATTTATTTTCAACTTTTATTGTATTTAAAGAAGAGATTGATAGTTGTTCTTTTCGTTATGACAGAACTATGGCTCTAAACTATAAAACCAATTTTTCTCATTTTCTTCTTGTTCCGAAAAATGGTTAGAGATATCTATTTAGAGTCTTCAGATGACAGCCTGATAAGTCAACCCGGGGATTATTATTATGACCCTCATTTCCTCCCTACCCCTCCCCTTCACCGCCAAAATCGTTGTTTTTTTTTGACAAGAGAACTTTCAATCGGCCAAAGCGCTTAAAATAACGAAAAGAAAATATATTTTGTCGAGAATTGATTACACTAATTTTATCATAATATTGTTTTTCTCGTTTTTCTTGTGTTAAAAACGTTACAGTGATACACCAAAACACTGATTTTAATTTCGAAAAAGTCATACAATATTAGTTCAATAATAATAGAAAAGTTGACTATATTGGAGTCCGTAGAGTAAAAAAATAGCTGTTGACTCTATTGGAGATTGACTCTATCGGGGGTTGACTCTATCGAGGTCCCACTGTATTTAATCAACAGTAGGAGTTTCGGAAGTCGTTGGAAAACTAACAATCACTCAGGGAAAGGCATCAACTATCTCCAGAGCTTTCGGTTCGGTCTCCAAGGCTGGAGCAAAGAAATGTTTATTTTATTAAATGTTTTTCAAATACATACAATTTTTCAATGGGGTCAAGTTTGGACTTGTTGGAAAGGTCTTCGAATTTCCTACAAAACTGAACCGGTTTTAATCGGTTCTAAAGCGGTAATGAACCAGTTCATAGCCGATAACTAATTTTTATCCGAAAATCAATTCTATTTACTTTTAAAACAATTTTGGAGGATGTTTTGAATGCTTTATGAATCGGTTCAAATCGGTTGAGAACCAGTAAATGATAAATTATGCGAAAATATTTTTGAGGTAAAGCATCTATGTCACGAGTTCGAGTACATATTTTGCAAAGCCTGGGACGCTTTGCCACTGCTTTTTGAAGGAAATCGTCTACACTGCTACTGGTAGAAACGTAAAAATTCTATCAAAAACGGAATTTTTGACGAAAATTTCTCCCAATGTGTGTAGGACTTTAGGGTGACTCAAAGAGAAAAAAGCTTTTGGCACTCATCTCAGGGTGTTCTACATGATAAGATAAGAAGTTTATCATCGAAGACCATGATCGGACGCTGTTTAGTGGTGGCTCAACGACCCTGTTTGTAGTTGTATCGGCAATTGTTCTACGTAGAGGGTTGTTAGGTCACCTCCCCTGAGAACACCCTAATACGGGCTTCATACGTAAGGCTTAGTCATATGGCTTAACTTTTCTAATTTCTTATCAACCTAGATTTTTTGGAAAATTATGACTTAAAATTGGGCAATATCGGCAACTGAAACACTAAGTTATGAAAAAACAATTAAATTTGTTGCTATTTTAAATTTTGAGATCACCGGGAACTGGGTGAACTGGTCTAAGCCTTGGGTCAGAAGCCGGCCTAAGATTAGTGCCAAAAAAATATTTTCTCTTTGCCTCACCCTAGCTCTTATTGATACACTCAACCAGGGGGGTTACATTAGCTCTGAAAAATGCGACCAGTTTTAGTATACATTTTTTCCTGCTTTCGTACACATTTCTCGAGATATCTCCGAAACTACGGAGGTTGCCAATTTGGGGTTTTCGGTTGCCTATTCAATATTAAGTTGCCTTTTATTTTGTATTTGTATTTTTTTCTAATTCATTCTACAATGAAAGAAAACACCTAAGAAACTCCAAAGTCTTTTCGGCACGCTAGAAACATATGGGAAACATAGGAGACGACATGCCCCTGCACTCAACGTTATGGTGTCTTCTCCGGGCCTTAACCCTCTTCCCTGCTCATATCTATGTACTCTAAGGTCTAGGACTACTAGGGTGCTATCAAATTCGTGTGATTTTCTTAAAATTAAAAAGTAGCTTGATTTTAAAAGAGCCGAATTAGCGAGAGTCTAAACCGAAAGATTCTGACACATGTCTCCACACATGTCTGAAACTACCCCACCTGCTCTACACAAAACAAAATTTATTGTACATTGCGCATAAGAAACAATAAATAAAACAATATTTTTGCTTATGTTTTCTTGCCGTTCCATCCCTTAATATGAATGAGGATATCAAATGTAATCATTTTATATTAAATGGTTAATTTTACTCTTTTAATTCTTCAAAAAATTTATGTAAAATCATTAGAATTTTATGGAAATTACTGAAACTGTTAGATCCATCAATCTCTTAAGACAAAAATAGTGGCACAAAGTGGCACAAATGGGCACAATCATAAGCAAATTGAGTGCAAATTGCAGAAAAACGAAGTAAAGAGTGAATGGGAGTCCCATGTAGCGTGATTTGCATTGAAATACTGGAGAAAATTCCAAATGCTTCTCCCTTTGGCCACAATTTCTTTCATTTTTGTGACCACTTTCCAAGAGTGGCGAGGAATCATCATAAATGCACCGAAGGTTGTTTTCTATTTCATTCATGGGCAATCGAATAAAACACGGAGATTATTAATGAGTCAGAATGAGAGAGAACTTGCGCAACGTCCCAATGTGTGAGATTCCATTGATGGAGTTCTATGAACTTCATGGAAGTTGATCATCAGATGCTTGGGATGACCGATAAATTGTTTGGCCCTTTTCGAGGTGAATGCCGGCGAAAGAGAGAATCTCGTTCGGATCATTGACCCAGAGAAATACATATTCGTGCACATCTCAAACGTTGGTAGAAGATTTGGGTCAATCTCTCGTTGATTATCTGGCATTTTCTTGGAGTCCGGTAAGAGTGTATTGGATCAAGATGCGTGGATCTTGTGCCAACAAGAAAGCGAAATGTGTGTGCATTGGAGAAAAAAAAATGAAAGTCCCCATCGAAGGAAGATGATGGGCATCAACGTCCCCAAATCGATAGTAAAAGTCCCTCATTCACTGGAATTTCCACAAACACATTGGAATCCGGTCTCACAGATTATACTTTCCATACAACTTTCTTGATCATCTTGACTTTGAACTGTAGCTTAAGATCATCTGTATCTTCAATCCAATTGGTATTCTCTGAATTCTCAATTGTTTCTCATGTTTTTCATCCTTACAGATCTTCCTGATATTTGTAACAGTGGCCCCATTGACCATCCTGGGATATGGCTTTGATTCTGCCTCTTCGTGCGGACCCAAAGCCTCCCGAAGAGGACGAGCTCAACTCCTCACAGCAATTCCCTGTGATCTCAGCAGTCAGTCCTATTGCAACTTGCCCGGAACAGCCTATCCCTGGCACGCAGTTCGTCGTTTCGTCCATGAGAATCAAGGCCTAATGCGTAGGATGTACGGAGATATCCGGCACATTTCTGTCTTGAGAACAGAAATCGAGAACAACGACATCGAAATCTCCGACATTGAAGTTGCTGCAGCCAGATACTCTCGACATGGAGAGAGGAAGTCAAAGTATCTCTACAGCGACTACCAGAGTTCGTTGAGTGGCAAAGGAAATGACGTTGTATTCACAGAGCCTCACTTCAGACCTACATCAACAACAGCATCAACATCAACATCAACCACAGAGACTCCCACAAATCATCACTACACCGTCGATCGGTACAGGGACAAGTACGACGTTATTGATGTTGATGACGAAGCTGACATCAACAGTGTCTACGAGAATGCAACAGAAGAAGATCAACTGGACTCCATCAAGATTGTTCAAGCACCAAATCTCACCAACACAACCCTAGAGTCATCAACAATCTCCAGTACTCTAAGAATCACGAAAACCGATACAGATTATCCAACAACAAGCACATCCACGTATCCTGACAATGAAAACTTTGGAACAGATCCTCCGGTCAAGATCAACGATCGCATTGATGACGACGTCCAGATTGAGGAAGATACTGCTGGAGTTGTGGATATAAAATCAACCATCAAACAAAACGATGCAACAGCGAATTATTTCGGGACCACAAAGCCTGATGTTAACAAGAAATCTACTTCACGGCCAATGGAGAGTCAACTTTTCCAGGATGCCGTGCAAAAGGAGCAACCGACAATGAACGCAAGAGGAGTGTAAGTAAACTACAACCAATTTCTTCTTGAAAATTAAAATAATCGAAGGGGGCGTTGAGTTATCAAAACGCTAGCCAGTCACAGGACGAAATGGAACTAAAATATTTGACAGGACCAAATATTTAGTTGCACATTGTTGGGGTCGTCGTCAAATCGAGTGGACTATATTTTTTTTTTGGTAAATGCTTTTATTTTGTAGTCGTCTTACAGCCGGCGAGACACGGCTAATTCCCGAGTAGATCTAGTAGAGCTAATAAGAATTTATTAAAAGTGGTCCTAATTGCTAAATAAATCGTCTTTGTCTTTACCTAATAAGACTTCAATCTTGTTCTGGATATCACCCAATATCTATCAAATCCGTCTGTCTCTATTTAATCAACCTATCGCAAAGAACAGAAATACCCTCTTAGATTCAATAAGATAACATAATTTCACACCATTTTCACAACTTACTCGAGAAATAACCAAAATTCTGTAGTCGTCGTCGTCACGCGTGTCTCGACATTAAAGTCACAAAATGAAAAGACAGAATGCCGGAAGGGCCTAAATTACAATGCCAAAAAATATTAAGTCATCAAATTTCCGTTAGATGGCGTTCTGTCCACAACACACATGATAATACGTTTCAGAAAATTGATCTTTTAATTAAACTTAACATTATTGTGTGATCTATATGGAATCCGGCCGATAACTTGATGATAATAGAGAAAACACGGATATTTCGACCTGGTTCTTCTTCTCCTTTATTTTCTAGCCAACGTTTCGGAGCTGGATGGCTCCTTCCTCAGGTATGAAAATTGTTGGGAAAAGGGTATCAGGGAATTTTTTCACTATCACTTTTACTTCACTGGACGATGTACGCATGAAGGTGGTCAGACTGGGAATTCCCTGGTCGAATCTGGAAATTCTTTATTGTTTCGATCACTGATGAAGGCTTGAATATCGAGCCGAAAGCTTTGGAAAGACTTTGAACTGGGAATTTTTATGTATCTCCAGAGTGGAATATTCGAGAATGGTTTGGAAAATTCGAAGACTTTTCCTCGCAAAATTTGAAGGAATCTTTTAGGAATTGCCAGGGAATTTTCACAATTACTAGGAGGAAATTTTCCCTTTAAATCCCCAAAAATGCCGGTAGAAACTTTCCCATAATATTAGGTGAGATTCTTAACAATCTCACCTACTATAATCCTAACAAAATTTCATGTCGTCCGATCGACCTCAAACTTGGCCAAAATGTGTTTCAGCACTTCCTGATCACGAATATATATGTGGCTATTTTACGTTCCCGGCCGGCCGGCTGGCCGGCCGGCCGGCCGCTCTTTGGAGCTTAATAGCTCCTAATCTAAAAAAGATATCGACTTGCGGTTTTCGGCAAAGGTTATATATCGGGTGAAAATTGCAACTTGGTGCATTGACCCTCCACCCCCCACCCCTCCTTCCGCCATTTTGAAGACCCCCCTTTTTTTGTTTTCTCAATAGCTCAGCCCCTATGGCATCGAGCGGGCTCAAATTTTAGTATGTTATAACTGGGCCTTAGGGCTTTCCATCAATACCAAACTTAAGGTCCCCCGACCCCCCTGACCCGAGCTATAAGGGTCCAAAAAAAATTTCTTAAAATGGCCATAACTCCGGTTATAATTGTCAGAATTTAAAAAGTGAGGGCTTTTTGGAAAGCTCTCGTGAAATGCCACTTCCCCTTCTAACATCGCAAGTTCATAAAACCACCGCTAGGGGCGCTATTATTAAAAAGAAAATTTTTAAATCTTAAAAGTTAAATAACTCAAAAATTCCATTGTGCATCGGGCTGAAATTTTAGTATGTTGTAGCCGTTGATTATACCTATCAAACAAAAAAAACCTTAAGTCGATCCATAACCCCTGACCCGAGCTATAAGGGGTCAAAGTTCGAACATTGACCGGCCTCTATCTCCGGGTCTAACTAACATAGCGACCTAAATTTTACCTTTTTGGTTTCGTCTCGATGAGCACTTTCAGATGGAAGTTCAAAAAGTCACCACAGGTGGCGCTGTGATAGCGTCAAAATTCATCGAAATTCAAAGTCACTTTTCTCAAAAACGGCATTGTGCAAGTTAATGAAATTTTAGTATGTTGTAGTCCAGTCTAGGACGTTTCCAAAATGGTGCAAATACGCGCTGTGGTTTCAATAGAACCGGAGATATGAGGGGTCAAAGTTCACAAAATTCAAAAAATCATATCTCCGGTTATATGTAACCGATTTTGATGAATGAGGGCTTAAACGAAAGATCTCACCAAATGCTACAACTTTCTAGAATATTTGAACTTTGTGGGACCAACACCAGGGGCGCCACAGTCGAAAAACCAATTTCAATATCACATAACCTCAATTATCTCGACTGTCGCTGAACCGATTTTGATGATTACTTCGACATAATTGTAGAGGACATTTGTCTCTACATTTCGTCCATACATCATTTTCCACTCAGACTACGCTATCACTCCGATTTTGCCGTTTAAGTGTGAAAAAATTGATTTTTCTCATAATAACGCTTTGAAATCACTCAGATGCCAATTTGACTGCCTCTACTCCACCAAGACACTTAAAATAGGGTTTTAAATGAAGAGTCCCACAAAATACAACAATTCTTTGATATAGTTGAAGTTCAACAAATGACTACTTGGGGCACTCTGGATGAAAAAACAAGTTAAGAAACAAAAAACCTCGATTATCTTGGCTTCTGAGTAATCGATGAGATCATGTTCTATAGAAAAATTATAGAGTACATTCTGGTCTACATTTCACCCATATATCACTTTTGTGCCAGTTCATCCCAATCCTTGATATTTTGGTTTAAATACAAAATTTGTATAATTTCACGAATTTGATACAAGATAACTGAATGGCGTCTCCCAACTTCAGCTCTAAATCGAATTTCCATGCACTCCGAGCTAGCTCACGTTAAGAATCTCACCTACATAAGCCGGTTAGGATTATCTGTCCCTTTCCCCTTGAATTCATCTACTGAGAAAAAAACGGGGGTGCAATTAACTTTTTTTCCTCATATAACACTTTTGAGGTGTAAAAATATATCAACATTTTTTAATGTTAATTTTATACCTTTTTAAGGGTAAAATTAACATGAAAAAGGGTAACTTTAACCCCCAATACACCTAAAAAGCATAATATTTACACCAATTTCGGATCAATAACGCAGGGTAAAATAAACATTTACAGAATGTTATTTTGACTTTTTCGGATTTCTCTCGGTGTTGGGAATTCACTGCGAGCCAGCCAAATTTTCCGAGAAAATTTTAAGAAAATTTTAAGAAAATTTTCCAAGGGAATTTAAAGGGAGATCTCTATGGAAAATGTCGACACCTCAGCGGGGTATTTTTCCAGAAATTCTACCCTAATTCTCTTTGTTGAAATCATCGAAATTTCAGTGGGAAGTCCTAGAGAATGATAATGGAAATTGCATATAGAAATTTCTCTAGGAATTCCATTGGAATTCTCTTGGAAGTCAGCATATTTCCGAAAGAAGAAAATTCCAATGGAAATCCCTATGATCTACTTGGAAAATTTCCACTCTTTAGTGGGTAATTTCTGGAGCAATTCCACTCAAAGTCCTGTGATGGGTAATCTTGGAGACTTGTGAATGAAAATTCCTTTGGTACCTGGTGATATTTCTTTCGGGAGGATTTTCTTTTATGGGGGCGCTGAGGCAATTTCCTTCAAAAAAGCAATTTTTGATGAAAATTTCTTCCAATGTGTAGAGGCCATTACACATTATTGGGAGCAGTTTTCGCCAAAAAAATTTTACTTGAAAGAAACTCGTCAAATCATTGCTCTACCTGCCGATTTTACTCGGAGGTTTTTTGAATTGTGACGGTATATTCTAGTACATTCAGAGAAAATCTACAGATTCTCGGCAGAATTTCTGCATAGGACATCTGCATAGTCTCCATTGTCTCAACAAAAATATTGTTGATTTATCAAGAAACTGTAGAAGTTACAAAGAAACTGGTATGCTCTGCTTAACAAACATTACCGATTAAACATTTTAGATAACTAAAAAGATGCGAGCAAAAATACTAATTTCTTAAAAATCGCCCATGAAATGATACAAAAACACGAAATTTAGGTCGACACTCTGCTTAAAGTTTTCACTTCACTATTCTCTACTTAGAACACGGCGTCGCAGAATTCTTTATGTTATATAAACACTGTGAAATCACCAAGAATAACTCTATTGAATTTTGTAAACTTCAGTGAAAAATGTTCCATCTTTTCAGACATAGCTGTCTGGAAAGTCTGGAATGTAGAAGAAAAATCTACAGAAAATCGGCAAAATATCTACAGAAATTCGACGGAGTATACAACAGGATTCGTCAGAAAATCTGCAAAAATTTCTGACGAATTTTGTCCCAAGCCCAAATAAAATTCGTAGGAATATCTACAGATTTCTCAGCTGATTTTCGGCAGAGGTGTAGATATTTTCTGCAGAAATCTCAAAGATATCTGACGAAATTATTTGACGGAAATTGCTTGCAATGGTGGAAACGTCAAAACTCTGTCAAAAATGCATTTTTCGTCAAAAATGCATTTTTCGTCAAAAATGCAATTTTCATCAAAAATACAATTTTCGTCAAAAATGCATTCTTCGTCAAAAATGCAACTTTCGTCAAAAATGCATTTTTCGTCAAAAATGCATTTTTCGTAAAAAATGCATTTTTGACAGAAATATTACATTTTGACTTACAACACCACCGTGGGAAATTTCTTTCAAAAAACAATTTTGACGAAAATTACTGCCAATGTCTAGAGGCCATCTTATATGGCCTCTACACACTAGGAGAAATCTCTTTAAAAAATGCCTTTTTAATGAAAATTTTCCCTATCCTTGTAGGCAGAAACGTCAGAATTTCAAAAAAAAAAAAAGAAATTTTTGACGAAAATTGCTTCTAGTGTGTAGACCGAGGTGTAGACACCGTTAAAAACGAAATATTCAAGTTGATTCTGAATAAGAAAAAAATCTAGAAACCGTTTTTGACATAAACCAAGAACAAAGCTAAGATTTAAAGAATCTCAGCCAATATGGTTTCGGAGGATAAGGAAAGCAGTGAGGAGAAAATAAAAAACGTCTGGAGATAATGTTCACTTATTGGGGGGGTCACCGAAAACCGAAAGTAGATATCTTACACCGTTTGCACTCCAAACCAATGGGAAGTTGAAAAAAAGAATTATATAACTGCTCTCTCTTTGAGTTTGAGCAGTATAAAAGTATAATTGATGCAAGGATTTTCTTTTATGAGAATAATAAAAATAATTAACTATTCGCAACATAGGGCCAAATTTCGGCATAGTTGCATGCAAGCGTCAAAGTCTTAAGTTTGAAATGTAATATTTTAAATTCAAAATGTTTTTTCTTAATTCTTCTGAAAGAGTGTTGCTTAGAACTTTGTAAAGAGTTTACTGTTTTTATTTACTCTAAAATCCTTCTTAAAACATTTTAAAATGAATAAAAATATAGGCATAGCTTTGGTGCCCTATTTCGGCCACCTTCATTCTCATAGTTCCTTGCCCTTAGGGAATTCTTCCAATATCTTTTTCACGTCATCTCGTTTGTCTAAGCTACATTTTTTGTTATTCTTTTGCATTGTATAATCTCTAGAGTACGTAAAATCTAAAAGTTCATGGAAATTCGAGGAACAAAAAAGGTGGCAGAAATTGCAAGCTGGCCGGAATTTGGTACACTTACCCTACACAGTAAAATTTCAATTACATTAAACTGAATTCTGAAGTTCTATCCTTACCTTGTTCCAGAAATGCCTGCCCGGTGAAAGAGGAAGTCGTGGCTCCTTTCTGGGCCAACAATACGCGTGGTGAGGTGCTGGCCCTGCTCAATCTCTACCCTTTTGAGCAGTACGTCCACTGGGAAAAGTGCACGCACGAGCACAAGCAGATGTACTGCCGCGAAGGCTGCCGATGCGAACAGCAGTATCGCCTGCATCGACTCCTGGCCTATGATCCTCACAACGAATGCCGTGGCATCTTTTCCGACTGGTTCCGCTTCCCTTCCTGCTGCATCTGCAAATGCTATGACATTCCCGGCGAGTACCGCGTGACATCACGAAGTCCCCGATCGCCCATTCTCAAGTCCATTGAACGGGCCGAGAATGAGCTGCAACGGGCAATTTATGGGCACGCAACGGAGGATTGGTATCATCGTCGGATGAATGATGGGCTTCCGGAGGAATTTGACTAGCAATCGAAGCACGAAAAAAAATGGGAAATTGATCCCTGGAGAGCAAAGCTAGTCGATTGTCGAGAACAACTGAGAGCCCACCCATCATCAAATTAAAAAATGTTCTACAGAAAATTTCCTGCTGAATCATTTGCATTTAATCTGCTTCTTATCATCCTCTACGCATTTTATTCTGACACCAACTAAGGCTAGTGATTTGTAGAATTTAGTGAGCGATAGAAAAAGACAAAATATCAATAAAAAAAGAGTGTATTCATAATATACGAAAAAAAACATAAAATATGTATTATCAAAAAGTTTAAAATCTTTCTTTTTTTTTTAGCTTAAAAAACTAGCAGTAATTTTAAGCTAATGTCTCTGTATTACACTTTGTTTTTTTCTTAATTCTTTTTTTTTTACTTTTGTAAATATATAGACAAACAATATAGAGATAAGACAATAAAAATTCCTTCTACAATTTTTCATAATTGTTTTCATTATATCATTAAAATATTACTCCACATCTTTTTTTTCCCTCTCTTCAAATAAATTATATTGTATATAAAATTTTGCCAAGATACTTTTCTAAAAAAAATAGCATGATAGGTCAAATATAAAAAAAAATACTGTGAATGAAAACAATCCCCTGAACCTCAATAATATGAATAGGAAAAAATAGATAGCAAAAGTGCCTTTTTTTTAGTTACAAAAAAAATTCTTCTAGCATTGAAGGGATTTTTTTTCACAAATTCAGCAATATCTTACGTGTAAAATCTGCATAAAAAAATTCTTTTTACCTTGGATAGAAAATGTGGTAAAATGTGGAAGACTTTTAGTAAGACATTCAAGTTTCTCAACAAGGCACATTTTCTCCGTCTTTTCTCTTCTATTGTGATGACGAATTGGCAGAAAAGGGAATCCAAAGCACTTTCTTCTGCTCATCCTCAACTGCAGCCTTCACTTGGGAACTCATGTGATGAATATTGACACCAGCCGGGATTACAGCTAAAAAATTATTTTGTGAATTACTTCCTAAATTATTTATTTATTACTTTCTAAATTATTTTGTAAAATTTTACTACTATAATAGTGCAAAATTGACCATTTTAGTTGTTTAATTTAAAAATGTTTAAAAAATGTACAATATTTTGGTAATTTATTGTCACGTGATTGAAAATTACCACTATTATGACCTGCGCATAATAACTTTTGTTTGCAAACATGTTTTCAAAATTTCCCATGAGAATGAGCGAGATAACTAGATTTAGGTCTCACTCATTCTCATTGAAGTATCAGAAACATGTTTAGTAAACAAAAGTTATTGTGCGTTGAGCATTATAAGGTAAAGTATCCTATGTCGACCACTTAAGGATAGATTTTGTGAAAAACTTATGAAAAAACAGTTATAATTTGTGTTTTTTGAGAGAGTTTTTACCGAAAACTATAAAATGGATCTTTATCTATCCAATTGTGAAATTCGTTTAATCATTATATAATTTTAAATTATAAAAAAATTAAAATGTTTCAAAAATGCGAAGTGTTCCTCTACTCGACCACTTCAATATCAGTATTCCTCAACTCGACCGCCTGGGGTTCCTCTACTCGACCACCAATTTTTCTTAAAATTAAACAAATCACAAAACTAAAAAGTCACGGATTTAACTTTGGTTTATTTAGCACATCATGAATAGCACTTAAAATTTAGTTAATCATTGAAATAAATAGGGAAACTCATTTTTATGAATTCGTTCAGAAGTAGAACAACATTCAAGTGAAAAAAAGTTTCACTTGCTATGATCCGTCGACCGGTCGAATTGAGGAACAATTTATTTGAAATGCATTTTCAATTTTAATACATAAAATTAATCTTTAACTTAATCATGGTACTAAAATTTTTGCACAAGTAATAAAGATTAAGTGCTCAACTTGCTATTAAACTCAAAATTTGAATAAGGTAAGGGAAGTATGTATCGGCCAGTTAAGAAAAATACTCCAAAATTCGCTTAAAATAAATGATCTAAACCAGTTTTTGACATTCTAAAATATGCCAATTGGAACTCCAGTATTACATTTATCTATATATCAACATTTGATTTCTTACTATTTAGAGAAATTAGTTAAAAAATGGTAAAATTGCAATCATGCACTGCGCATATTGCATCGGCCATATAAAAGCAGATGAGGAAGATATCGGCCAGGAGTGTAGCAGGCATCGGCCGGAAAATAAAACCCAAAAAAATATCATAAATTTGAATATTTTTCTAATTGATTACGTTGTACTCGAAGAAACACTCTCTGACATCCACCCCTTACCAGAACCCAACCATCAGAACCACTTTTTAGCACTTTCCAGGGAGATTTTTGGTGAAGGTTGTCTGCATCTTCTCATTTTCACCATATTTTTGATCCAATCCTGGAGCTCGGACTTAAGGATAAGAAATCCAGGTTCGGCTTGATTCACGATTCTCCGGTTCACAAGCTTACGTAGTACAAGCTTACCAGTGATTTCCCTTTTGAATGCCTTCCGGAAAGTTTATCATTCAGGATCATTCTGGACACTCCATACTTTGCAGTCATTTTCAAGAAAATTCTCGTGCCGTCATGACATCCAGCACATTTTTCAATCTTTTCTCTGATATTGCAGTTTCTAAAAGACCTCCTTCAAGATGTTTAACATTGATAAAATGCGAAATTCACTCTGAGAAATCCTTTTTCACAAAAACATTACCGACATAACCTCAACTGCTCGCGAAAATGACATCGAAATGCGATGAAAAATGGCCGGTGAGCTCTGTACTTGGAACAAAACGTACTTCCTCTCAATTAACAAATTAATTCTAATTATGCGTAGCGAGACAATTAAAAAGTGTTCTGATACTAAAAGTAGAATAATTGAGTAGTATTTTTTTAATTCAGACATTTTCGTAAATAATTTAAATAAGGTATAATTCCTTATTTTGTGTCACTGAAATTCTAGTATAAAATCATAAGAATTTGAGAAATGGCTACTTTTTGATTAAGACTCTGACACAGTGATTCAATTAATTAGATGAATAATTATATTTTGTTAAAAAGTCGACGAAAAACTTAATTCAGAAGATCATATATGAACAAACGTAATATATTTTGTATTAGATAATTGGTAAAACGTAGTTAGTAATTTTTAAATATTCATTTTTATATTGGTGGCCGATATCTTCTGCAAGCTGGCCGATACAAGGTACATGGCCGATATATACTTCTCTTACCTTACTCAAGTAATCTGTGAGGATAATAATTGAAATCCTTAAGAAAAAAGTCAAGAATATCAAAAAGTATACCGTAATTTAATGAAAAATTGTGAATTTTTCTTTAAGAAATGCCTTAACGCTGCGTCATTTTATTATTTTTCAGTGTTTTATGGTCAATTTCTATGATATTTTCACTGATTTGAATTAATTATGAAATAATGATGAAATAATATGAAATGATGTTAAACCACTCGATAAATATTATTGCAAAAATAAATAAATTGAATAAATATTTCCACCGGTCGACTTGAGAAACCCAGGATGGTCGACTCGAGAGGCGGTCGACTCGAGGATACCTTACTTTAGTAAAAAAAAAATTTAAACAATATTGTTTAATTTGAAAATGTGTGAAATTTTAACACTATAATAGTGTGAAATCGGATAAATTAATTATTTAATTGCGATCTGTGCAAAATTTCTCACTGTTATAATCATAAAAATTTTTCAACAATGTTTCGTGAATTAAAACTGTTTGACAAATTCTAAAAATTACCACTATTATAGTATGATTACAGTTTTTCACATTATTATAGTGTGAATAAATATACAACTTTATGGTATTTTTTGTCACATGATTAAAAATTAACACTATTATAGTTTGATCATAATTTTTAACACTATTATAGTGTGAAGCCTTGTGTATTTCAACCAAAGTTGTTGAATTTTTAAACAAAAGTTGTGTAAAAATTGTCGAATTTCCAATCAAGACTTATACTTCAGTCGAGATGCTTTTCATTGGGCAAAAGTCATATAGAACATCAAATATTTATATGCATAATAAGTATATCGTGAAGATCCGAGCATCAGATTTAATCATTTCGCATTAGGGGGGATCCCAAATACAGGAAAACCAATAAAAATGTCTAAAAAGGCAAAAAAAAATCAAAATCTTTGAAATGAAAAGAAAATTCAACAATGAACAGAATTCAACAATTTTTGAGCTTACACATAAAAATTCAACAATTTTTAAATTCAACAATTCCAAATTCAATATTTTGAAATTCAACAACTTTAAATTAAACAGTTTTTCCAAATTTAACACAATAATAGTGGTGTAATGGATTACATACTATAATAGTGTTAATTTTTTTATTGTGTGGCATGGAGCATTGCCGCTCTGAATATGGATAGGGAAGTGAGCGTGTATGACAGCTTGCTGATGCGGTTGTACGTTAGTATTCGAATTTTCAATTCTCGGTTGTTTGCATGCGGGATGCTCCCACATTTTCTTAGTTTTTCGCTAATTTCTTAAGTTTTTATGAAAAAAGGGACAGATAATCCTAACCGGCTTATGTAGGTGAGATTCTTAACGTGAGCTAACTCGGAATGTATGCAAATTCGATTTAGAGCTGAAGTTGGGGGACGCCATTCAGTTATCTTGAATCAAATTCGTGAAATTATACAAATTTTGTATTTAAACCAAAATATCAAAGATTTGGATGGACTGACAGAAAAGTGATATATGGGTGAAATGTAGACCAGAATGTTCTCTATAATTTTCCCATAGAACATGATCTCATCGAATACTCATCATCCGAGATAATCGAAGTTGTTTGTTTCTGAGAGTGCCCCAAGTGTTCATTTGATGAAACTTCAACTCGTCTCCTCAAAATACAAGTGCTCTAACTCACATTTTGATCGATTTTTAGTTATTGCCATAGTGGTACTATATTAACCCAATACTATCGGTTAATACATAAAATTTTTCCCGAAAACCATTTGTTTTTCTAATATGATTAAATGAAATTGTTCTATGTGCATATGAATTCATTAAATTTTTTTGTGAAATTGTTCTATGTCGCTGCGAAGCTGTACTTAGAATAATTTCATATGAACATTGAACGAACAATGAAGTTGCGATGAAATTGTTCTATGCGACGATTCACGCATTTACGTTGTGAAAAGAGCAAATAAATTTCAATTTCCTACTCAATATGCACCTAAATATAGGTTTTAAGGAATCGGAGAAAGATCAATGTGATCGTTAAAATACATCATAAGCTTTTGATAACGGTAAAGGAGGTCACAATCATCAAATCGGTGAATAAAATTTGAGCAGAATTTACTCTTGCAAACATTGACACTGACACGATAATATCGTGCAACAAAAATAACCTTTTGTCACTGTATTTGACAAAAGTGCGAGATAATTGAGGTTATGTGATACTGAGGTTAGTTTTCCCACTGCGGCGCCCCTGGTGTTGGTCTCATGAAGTTCAAATGTTCTAGAAAGTTGTAGTATTTTGTGAGATCTTTCATTCGAGCCCTCACTCAGCAAAATCGGTCATATAGAACCGGAGATATGATTTTTTGAATAAGGGTGATTTTTTGATTTTGAATTTTGTGATAAGGGTCTGTCTGGTTTTATCACACCTAGAGGCCAAACGGTTAGAGATAGACACTTACGATCTTCGGGAGACCCTCCCATATGTCGGCCCGTAACCGAAAATAAAATCCAAAATCTAGTTTATTAGGATTTCTAAAAACTCGTCATGTGATTTCTTTATTTTTTGATATGTTTTAGGGATTATCCAGGCGGATATTTTGTCTTGTACATAAATACCGTTATTGTTAACATTATTGTTAATAACGGGGTTTCAAGGTCAAAGGTTAAAAAGACTCTAGAGGGCGTATTTCTCATCTGAATGCTCGCATATTTTGACTCGTTGGAAAGGTCTTGGAATTTCCGACAAAACGGAACCGGTTTTAATCGGTTCTGAACCGGTAATAAATTGGTTCATAACCTATAATTAATTTTTATTCGAAATTCAATTATATTACTCCTGAGGTGCATTTTGGCCAATGTTTAGAGTGATTTATAAATCGGTTCAAATCGGTTGTGAATCGGTTATAAACCGATTAGTAATTCTTGCCCAAAAAGCACTTTTATTATTCTTAAAATTATTTTGGGGATTTTTTTGAGTGATTTATGAATTGGTTCTTTTGACTTCTCTTTCAAAGTACTTTTGAGGTTATAGCACTTTTAGTCAAGTGTGCTAATGCGGGCGCTTCGCTATCTGGATCGTTTATGACTAATCCACTTAAAATAATATTTTTATTTTATTTCCGTAATATAGTCACTACACTAACATAATATAACTGTTTAAGTTTGAGAAAAAGCAAAAATAATATTTTTGCTTTTGGGTTCTTCATTAAAAATTTTCTATCACGGATATTTTCGCTAATGCCAACTGGTTGATTTAAAACATTTATTGTTTTTTTTCCTTGTGAAAAAAGTATTTTAAATCCAAAGGTTTAATTAAAAGTGAATTAGCGAAAAGGTGACCCAGTTAGTGCATTCTGACTTATTTCAGTATTATCATTATATTATAAATTTTCTTTAATCTTTTTGATAATTTTCTTTTATATTATGTTTCTGAATGGAACAGTGAATAGTTCTATGGATTTAGAAGAAGTAAAAAAGAATTTCTTCAGTCCAAAAACAAGCGTTTAAGTAGCACTCTAGGGAAAACGATCCAATTACCCCACTTTACTATAAGTCACGAGTTCGAGTAATTTGCAGTATAAGGTTCTTTGGGATCTTAAACTTTTGATTTTGAAAATTAGAAAAATCAGTATTAAAACATTTTTTAAAAATTCAAAATGAAAAGAAACTTACCAGAAATGAATTGGCCGTAGTCCGTTTCGAGTTTCAGAGCATGTTCGTACATTTCCTTGGCGGCTTTTGCTGAAATCTTGTCCGTGGAGTACCGTGAATCCTTGACTTCCTTGATCTGCTTGGCCGATCGGAAACGCAGTAGCAGTACAATTGGATAAATCTGGACACGTTGGAGCCTCTCAACGGCCGATATACAAATGTCCAGGATACAGTGTCGCTTCTTATCGCGCACATCCTTAATCGCCTGAATGGTAGTGCACTCAAAAATATTCCCACGACGCCTGTAGTCAATGTAAACATTATTGTGCAAATTCTTCTCCAGAGTCTCCTCCGAACAGTTCATCGGCTGCACTTTGCAGCGTTCAAACTCTTTCGGGAAGTCCGTATGGAGTTTGTCGACGACGCACTCAGCCAGAGGACCCAACACCAAAATGGGTCTGTATGATGGATCTGCAAGGGCAAAAGCGGAATTATCGTTAATCATTGGACATCCAGAGAAAAAGAAAATACTCACAGTCCAATCGCTCCATTCGAATATAGCTGTTAATTGTTGTTTCATCATTGAGCATTCCTGAATCAGAAAACCAACTCAATTGTGTATTGCTGAAACTTGCTAGTTCCTTGGAGTCCCTGGAAGAGCTCCTCTGATGCTTCTTGCGCCGAAAGAAAGATCGTCTGGCCGATGTTGTGCTCCTCCTCGAAGTATTGTCAGCATCAGTTGTATCATGATGCAATCGCAATTCCTCCTCAACTCTGCAAAAAAACCCAGTCGAATGGAATTCTTGAGAGAATCCTTCAAAGATTCCTCTTGCACTTACTTTGTTTGACTCGGAATCAAGCCACAGGAAATACGATGTCCATATTCATCTAAAGTCCAAGCACGCCACAATCCTGGACTCCCCGTGAACATTGTATTGTCCACATAGAGAACATCATCCTTCACGAAACGCAAATCGGATTCACCGACTTCTCCCGTTCGATCGAATGCCACTTTGATGTACAAGGAGTCTATGCTCTCCTGATCAGGATCAATTTGATCGAATTCTACAGAATTCGAAAAAAAATCGAAATGATTTTTTATTGAAAATATTGCATTTTTATTGTTTCTCAAAGTTTCAATGAATTTCAGGAAAAATATAATTAAATTTCAAACCTTTATTTACAGAAATTTGAAAATAAATATCAATTGAAAACATTTCTATGTCAAATAACCAATTTTTCATTGCATTAATTAAAAATTTCACAATATTTCACATAAATTTCAAAGACTGAAATTTTCATCAAAATATCTTTGAAATTATAAAAGAATTAGAAAATAAACTTTGAAATTCTTGTGCCTTAAAAAATTGCATTAGAAATTATTAGAAATTAGAAAACAAATTTCCACAATTTTGCTTGGTAAGACAAAGGAGAATGGGCAAAACTGTATGAGCGCTGAACCTTATCTCGAAACTGGAAAAGGTATGTTTTATAGGCCTTGATTATAAGATTGAAAAAATACAGGAACGCAAGACCTAAAATCCTAAATGTTTTTTTTTTCTAAAAGTCATTATCATTTCAAAAATTCGAAATTTCGACATCGAATTTCTCAAAGACGACTCAAGCGATCTTGATGAAATTCAGTATGGAATCTATTTTCGACTTAAGCTCTTTGACCATGCACATAGTTTCCTTCCCCAACATCTCCGTCAAGTAGTCACCATACAAAATAAGGACCTTTTTTGATTCATCCTAATTGTAGGTCGAGCGAGGCGTCCGTCCTTTGCGACGATTATCGAAACTTTTGTAGTTGAAATTTTCCACCTGATAGCGAAATAGAGCCCGGCTAGTGGATTCCCTTTGAAAACACAAAACACAGAAAATTCCCCTTTGTCCCAAACAACGAAACTGAAAACTTCCCAAAACACAGAAAATGTTCCTTTGCCCTGAAGGACGAAACTAAAAATTTCAAAAAACACCATTTTAATATCATTATTTTATTTAATAAAATATACTTGTTTAAAATATATGAAAAACAAGATTTCCAAAGACAAAGTTTCCAAAAAAAAACAAAAATTACTGAAGACAAAGATTCCAAAGACAAACTGGGAAAAACAAAAGTGTAAAACACAAAATAGAAAAAAGCAAAGATTCCGCAAACCGTATGGAGGATTGGCTGACAGGTGACTCTGGCAGTCAGTCGGTAACATGGCCCGGAAGAGTTCGGATAGGGGCACAGACCTGGGTCGCTGCCGGGCAATTGGCCGCGATAAGACTTGGTCTCCTTAAGGAATCTTTCAGGGCAGAAGACCAGTTACACTTTTTTTCCTAATGGTCGAATTAGAAACGTTTAAGCCCATATAGCTCAAGATCGGTTGAGCACCAATGGAATATGATTTTAAAAAAATGCTGCAAATCTTAGCCCCTAAATACAGACTTTAAAGAGGTTGAAAGACAGACGATCAGGATTTCGATCCATTCAGAATTTAGACCAATCATAATTTCGAGCTTTTGGAATTTTCTCCCATTCGAATTTTAGAGCATTCCTGATTTTGAGATTTCGGAAAGTTGACCCATTCGGGATTTTGGACGTTCGAGTGAAAAAAGATGAAGAGCATTTGCAGATTAATAGTTGACACTCATCTCAAGAATCCAAATGCGAGTTATGCTGAAATCGCGAATTTGACCGGGAAATGCCGCTCTAGCGCCCGGAAGATTATAACTCGATTCAAGGAACTCAAGACTGTTTCTTGTTTGACGAGACTTTTCGATTGAGCATTCATTAATTAAAATCGGTAAATAAATTTCAAAGATACGAGGATTCAAAGTTTTAACTTTGAATCCTCGCCACCGTAGCTTTAATTATTATACTGCATACATCTCTCAGATTCGAGAAAGGACCAGTATGAATGCGTTACATTTCATAATTTTTCTTCCAAGAAATGGTTTTTACTCTTTTCTAGGTCTTTCTCTCCACTTGAACCGTATTTGCCCATTCTCCTTTGTGTAATTCTTTCACTCTAACTCAAAATCCACAAGATTTTACGAAAATTTCCAGAATTTCACAGATTCCAAAAATTTTGCAAAAGTTTCCAAAATTTCACGAGAATTCCCAAAATTTCATATATCTCAAAATTTCTCAAAAATTTCCAAAATTCCACAAAAATTTCCAAAATTTCACGAACATTCCCAAAATTTCACATTAACAATATCACGAACATTTCCAAAATTTCACGAAAATTTCCAAAATTTCACGAAAATTCCCATAATTTCATATTTCGCAAAATTTCACAAAAAAATCCAAAATTCCGCAAAAATTTCCAAAGTTTCACGAAAATTCCCAAAATTTCACATTTAAGAATATCACGAAAATTTCCAAAATTTCACGAAAATTCCCAAAATTTCATATTTCTCAAAATTTCACAAAAAAAACCAAAATGCCTCAAACATTCCCAAAATTTCACGAAAATTCCCAAAATTTCACATTTAACAATATTACGAAAATTTCCAAAATTTCACGAAAATTCCCAAAATTTTATATTTCCAAAATTTCACAAAAATTCCTAAAATTTCGCAAAAATTTCCTACATTTCACGAAAATTTCCAAAATTTCAAATTTAACAATATCACGAAAAGTTCCAAAATTTCACAAAAATTTCACGAAAATTCCCAAAATTTCATATTTCTCAAAATTTCACAAAAATTCCTAAAATTTCGCAAAAATTTCTAAAATTTCACGAAAATTCCTAAAATTTCTCAAAATTTCACAAAAATTCCTAAAGTTTCGCAAAAATTTCCAAAATTTTACGAGAATTCCTAAAATATCACAATATCACGAATATTTTCAAAATTTCACGAAAATTCCCAAAATTTCATATTCACTAAAATTTCACAAGATTCCAACATTTCTCAAGAATTTCCAAAATTTCAAGAAAATTCCCAAAATTTCACAAAAATATCAAAATTTTCAGGAAAAAACCAAAATTGCACGACAATTCTCAAAATTTCACGAAACTTTCCAAAATTTCAATGAAAATAAAGAAAAAAATAGAAAGAAAATAAAACAAAATCGAGAGAACTTACTCTGCATATTATGCTGCACGACAACTGAAACCTTGTCCACGGACTTTGCAATCTCCAACCAGGCCTGTTCAGCTGTAGCTGCCCTCAGGTCCACGCCATTGAATTCCAGTATCTGATCTCCAACCCGAATTCCAGCATTATCTCCCAGGGACTCACTCTGAACCCGATGCACAAAGATGCCCGTCTTGTTCCCACCCACAAAACTGATTCCCAGTGCCTTCTTCTTCGTCTCAATGATCAACATTCTCGGCTCCTCCTGATACACATTCCCGCCCGTTGGCACTGCCGGCTGCTTGATCATCGTATCCACGGTGGGACTCACCACGGGACCACCGGAAAAAGTCGATTTCTTGCTCTGTGTGGACGATACCGTGGAAGTTGGCGGGAAAATTCCACGTTGCATCAATTGCTGAGTCGTCGAGGCAGATTTGGATGCTGACTGATTCCTCAGCTGCAGTGTCCTGGCCACACTCGGTGAATTCCTCGGAGTGGATGATCCTGAGTGACTGATACTCTCATCTTCATCTGTACTGTGGCCAGCATCTGTGTCGTATTCTGAAAGAGATAATCTCCGATTTAGCAGAGACTCAAACCCACGGGTGTCTTTGAGAAATTCACTACTGTCTGGATTGTATTGCACCAGCATCGTCATGGAGTTGCCACACTGCCTCAGGACACTGGCTGCCAATTCGTACGTGGCCGAACGCATATTCAGCCCACAAACCTCCAGCAGCTGATCTCCCGTCTGCAAGCCCACTTGACTGGCAATACTGTTCTCCGTCACCGTGGACACAAAGATACCACCGCCATTGTTATTGCACTGAATGGTAATACCCAATGGTTCCATACTCTTGTCAATGGTCACTCGCCGCAAATCCCCGGGATTCGGCTTCTGGCCATAGCAGTAGTCCGTCATGGTGTTGCGTTTGTTGAGATTGGATCCATGACTCAGTACCTCGACCTGAAATGTCGGCATCGGCGAACCCCGTTCGCTACCGTGATGCTCAATTGACCCGGTACTGTTCTTCACTCCACTACCTTTACTCGTGACACTCGGATTCGACGGAATGCGAAATCGAGGAGTCTCTTTCTTGCGTGGAAAGGTTCCACCTTCGTAGCTGAAATTGCGGAAGAACTTCTGTCAACTTCTGTCCGATCGTTGCTTCTCAATGGAGAGCGAACAGTGCGAAATATCGACATGAGGTTTTTTCAAAAAAGTCAGTTATCAGCAAAGATGAATATTACATTTTTTGGCTATTTTTTTTAGAAATTATTGCATTAGTCGGGCTCAAATGATAATATGAAAGAACTTTAGAGAACATCACAACTTCGTATGGCAACCGCTAGAGGTCGTAAAGGCGACAAATTTAAAATTCGAAATTTCGAAAGAGAATAATTTGAAATTTCTATTGTCATCTCTAGTGAAATTTTAACATGTTTTACTTGATTGTGTATTGATTGTGTAATTTACACAACAATTAATTTGTACAACGTAATTAATTGTACAGTTTTTTTTGCTCATCGTTTATCGAATTTTCGATTTATTTCTTCAATTTTTCTTATATTATTTTCACCTAGTGCCACCGAGTATGAGATAAGGTAATACGGTAATGGAAAATTTGCCTAAGAATTGCAATGGAAATGCGTAAATTAACGAAATACGGTGAGGCTACGGCAAGCATTTTATTGTCAATGTGATTCTACCGTTAATCGCAGAATGCAAATCAATCTTTAAAAGTCGATTTAGAGATTTAAACCTTAAAAATTGACCTTGAAAGTTTACTGACCAAAATATTTGCTGATAAAATTTGATTTTTTACTGACCATTTTTTATATTTTACCGACCAAATTCGAATTTTTACTGATCAAATTTGACTTTTCACCGACCAAATTTTATTTTTTTACCGATGAAATTTGATGTTTCACGGACCAAATTTCATTTTCTCCTGATCAAATTTGACTTTTTATGCCTCCGGCACACCTTTTAGATCAGGAAAATTTCAAGAAGTCGAAATTCGAAACCCTTTCTTTCTCACATTCTTTGCATATGTATATGTGATTCTCTTGCACTCTTCTTCTTCTTTTAAACATCACACCAAATTCAATTTCGATCAATCGAATTTGGTATGCGAAAAAATGAGATAGTCATATACAAAACATGTAAGAAATAAAAGGATGCGAATTTCGTCTTCATGAAATTTTCCTGGTCTAAAAGGTGTGCTGGAGCCATTACCGACCAAATTTGACTTTCCTCCGACCGAATTTGATTTTTTATGGCTCCGGTACACCTTTCAGATTAGGAAAATTTCATGTAAACGAAATTCACACATCTTTCTTTCTCAAAGGTTTTGCGTATGTCTATCCCACACTTTCGGACTCTTCTTCTTCATTTAAACATCAGACCAATTTAAATTTAGTTCAATCTATTTTCGAGCGCGAAAGAATGAGATAGATATATGCATGCAAAACGTGTGAGAAAGTGATGTGAATTTCGATTTCATGAAATTTCCCTGATCTAAAAAGTGTGCTGGAGCCATTACTGACCAAATTTTATTTTATACTGACCAAATTTGATTTTCTACTGACGAAAATATTTGCTGATAAAATTTGATTTTTTGCTGACCAGATTCTTTATTTTTTACTGACCGTATTTTATTTTTTGCTGACCATATTTGACTTTTTACCGACCTTAATTTTTTACCGATTTTTTAAAATTTTTACTGACAAAAATTTAATTTTTTACTGAACAAATTTTATTTTTTTCTGATCAAATGTGACTTTCCACCGACCAAATTTTATTTTTCACCGATCAAATTTGATGTTTTCATTTGTTACTGACCAAATTTGCCTTTTTACCGACAAAATTTGACTTTCCTCCGACCGAATTTGATTTTTTATTGACCAAAATATTTGCTGATAAAATTTGATTTTTTCCTGACCAGATTCTTTATTTTTTACTGACCGTATTTTATTTTTTGCTCATCATATTTGACTTTTTACTGACCAAATTTAATTTTTTACCGAATTTTAAAGATTTTTACTGACCAAATTTTATTTTTTTCTGATCAAATTTCATTTTTTACTGACCAAAAAGTCGCAGCCAAATTTGTTTTTTTCCTGACCAGATTCTTTATTTTTTACTGACCATATTTTATTTTTTGCTGACCGTATTTTATTTTTTGCTGATCATATTTGACTTTTTACCGACCAAATTTAATTTTTTTTTGACCAAATTTGAATTTCTTCTGATCAAATTTGACTTTTCCCTGATCAAATTTTATTTTTCACCGATCAAATTTGATGTTTCACTGACCAAATTTTATTTTTTGCTTACCAAATTTGATTTTTTACTGACCAAAAAGTCGCAGCCAAATTTGATTTTTTCCTGACCAGATTCTTTATTTTTTAATGACCAAATTTTATTTTTTACTGACCAAAATATTTGCTGACAAAATTTGATTTTTTACTGACCAGATTCTTTATTTTTTAGTGACCATATTTTATTTTTTACTGACTGTATTTTATTTTTTGCTGACCATATTTGACTTTTTACCGACCAAATTTAATTTGTTTTACCGATTTTTAAAGTTTTTGCTGACCAAATTTAATTTTTTCTGACCAAATTGGACTCTTTACCGACCAAATTTGACCTTATTCCTACCGAATTTTATTTTTGACTAAAATATTTGCTGATAAAATTTGATTTTTTGCTGACCAGATTCTTTATTTTTTACTGACCAAATTTTATTTTTTACTGACCAAATTTTATTTTTTACTGACCAAAATATTTACTGATAAAATTTGATTTTTTACTGACCAGATTCTTTATTTTTTGCTGACCATATTTGACTTTTTACCGACCAAATTTAATTTTTTACTGATCAAATTTTATTTTTTTCTGACCAAATTTAATTTTTTACTGATCAAATTTTATTTTTTTCTGACCAAATTTTATTTTTTTCTGACCAAATTTAATTTTTTACTGATCAAATTTTATTTTTTTCTGACCAAATTTAATTTTTTACTGATCAAATTTTATTTTTTTCTGACCAAATTTTATTTTTTTCTGACCAAAAAGTCGCAGCCAAGTTTCATTTTTTCCTGATCAGATTCTTTATTTATTACTGACCGTATTTTATTTTTGCTGACTTTTTACCGACCAAATTTAATTTTTTACTGATCAAATTTAATTGTTTACTGACCAAATTTGACTTTTTACCGACCAAATTTTATTTTTTTTTCTGACCAAAAAGTCGCAACCAAATTATTTTCGTGGTTTCCTTCAAGTGCAATTTTTCTACAAAAAAAAATGTACTCACCCAGAAGAGTAGGTTGTCTGGGTGTCATCACGATCTCGGGTGGCTTGGAAGCGATGCTTGTTGTATTGATAGTCAATGGATGTCCCGTGTGAATGATGGTAGCTGGGCATGTAACTGTCAAATTCCGACTTTTCCGGAATACTTCCACCGCCCCCCAGGAGCCCCGTTGAGTCCGTTGAGTGTGCTGTCGCCGGCAGTGTCAAGGGACTAACATGCCTGTACCCATGATGATGATGGGGATGTGGATGAACAGGTGCCACGGGAAATAGAGCCTGATTGCGCGATGGTGGTGCATTGATTGACTGGAAACGCGAATATGATGGCAATGTACTGGTATTTCCTGCCATCATTGTCACTGGATCCGGACTGAGATTCTCACTGTCACTCGGATACTTTGACACATTGCGCGCCATCTTCTTGAGGGCATAGTAATCGACAGTTTCGCGACTTGGTGGCTTTGTCGGCAGATCCAGTGACGGTGGACTCTTGGGCGCCAGGAAGGAATCTATGGAATTTTGACTCTTTAGCGAAATGATATCTAGGGAATTTTGTTGTCCCTGTTGTTGATTTTGTAGCAAATTTCCTCCGCCACGGAGTTTTTCGTTGAGATTGTAGAGGAGACTATTGTCGGAGGGAGTAAAGTTCAGGCTCATTCGGTTTGGATGATGATGATGATGATGGGATTGATAGCGTTCGAAATCTAGGTACTTGGGAGCTCTGCTGTAGGTACTGACGCCTCCTGATCCACTTAACGGTTGCCCCGGTGCTGAAATTGGGAGAATGGGCTCGTTTTCGATACTCCGGTAAACTGAATGGCGATTGAGGATATTTGTTGGTGGGGGCGATTGAACATGATAGGGAATTGGATTGGAATTTCTATTGGGATTCGTAGCAGCTGAAGATTTGATTGTGGTTGTTGTTGGTGTTGGTGCTGGATAGGATTCAAAGTAATCTTCGCCATTTCGATTGTTACTTGAGTGTTTTTCCTCTTTTGACTGCAACGCAGCCGTGAAGAGTGTCAAAGCGGGACGTTCTTTTTTTCTATTCTGCACAATTGTTCCACTATTGATATTTTCATGAGCTATCACATTGGCTCTTGGCCAGGTACCCATACTTTTACTCTCCTTTGATTCCTTCTTCCTCTTGGACGACCTCTTGAGAACACTGGATTTTGATGTATTCTCACTGTTTAGCACTGAATCTAGCAGGAGGATTGCATCATTTTCTTGAGTTAGAGTCTCTTCGGTCTCCACTGGACTCTTCTGACTCTTCCCTCTGAAGGTCATTTTGATGAGATCTGTGATCTTGGATGTGGATTTTGCCGCTGGAGCTGCTACGGGCTTGAAGGGAAATTCCATATTTGAAACTGGAATTGAACTTCTCTTTCCGCCGCCACTTTTTTCACTCAATCTAGTTGGCGGTTCGTCCGTTTGAGTACAAATATTCACCATTTTGTTGTACATCAGTGCACGATTGTTTGAATTCATCTGACCAATTTGTTTGAGAGCTACAATTACCAGTGTATCATTGCGTGTCTCTTCGAGAAAGACCAGAGCATCATTGATACTTTTTGTTGCATCAAGTGCTTTTTTATTGATACTTATGATACGATCTCCAATTGCTAGATTATTATCCCTTGCCGCCAGTGAACCAGGTTCAATTTTCGAAATATAGATACCTCCTTCGAGGCTCAGTCCATGCGAACGACCAGTTTTCATGTTCAACGTAGCCGTATAGAGATGCGAAGCATTCATCAATTGACGCTTCACGACAACTTTACACCGTGGTGCACTTTGTCTTATTGATTCCAGGACAATTCTCCTGGAAACCGACGTACAATCCAAATTATTCACCTGAATAATACAATCATTGGGTCTTAGCTTTCCATCCACGACGGAATCCTTCATCACAGACACCACGTACACGCCATTTTCACCACCATTTTGACTATCATCCCTTCCACCATCCAAGACAAGACCCAATTCGCCATCTGTCGGCAATCCACTAATATCAATATCCACAATTTCCGTATCCATCTTCCGAAATGGTTCCACATCGTACGATGCACAGCTCCATCTAGCGCTATTTCTACTAGCCGGGGCACTAACCGTCGGTTGTGCCTCCAAATGTTCCCTCAATTGCTCAATCTCCCTACATGCTTCATCCTTCTGCTTTTTGATATTCTCACTATCCCGGATTGCCGCTAGCAATTCCGAAATTGCAGTATCACGCTCCTTTCTCAGCTCATCACACAAAATCTTCACACTATCCCTCTCCTGGACAATTTTCTCCCTCTCCGTTATCGCCCAATCTCTCCGACTCTTGGCCAATTCTGTATCTTGCGTGGCTTTAATCACCTCATTTCTTGCCTTATCCAAACTCTTCCTCAAAATCTCAATCTCCTGATTAGCCGCCTCCAGTTCCTGCGCAATTTTCTCCTTTTCCTCCGTCAGCTCCTTACTCCAACTCTCATTTGACGTTGACTTAAAATCAGCCCTCTTCATATGCTCCCCACTACCACTCGAACCCCCTTTAAGTGTCTGCTCCTCAACCTTTTGCCTCAATCCCTCACATTCCTTCATCAAATCCTCCCGGAAGTGCAATGATGCCTCCAAATCACTCTTCAATCTCTCACTCTCATAAATCATCGCCTGTTTCTCCTCCTTAAATCTCGCCTCAATTTCCGTAGACTTCTTCACCACAATCACCAAATCATCAGACAATTTCTGATTCTCCTTCAACACCGTATCCTTCTCACTCAGTATCAATGACAATTCCTGCTCAGCAGCATTTCTCTGCTCAGTCGATCTCCTCAATTCAATGCACTTTGACTCAAGCACCTGATTCAATCCCTTAATGACATCATCATTGTGCTTCAATTGCTGCGATCTTTCATCCCTCTCCCTCTGTACACTGTCCAACTGTCGAATAGCCATCAACAGTTGATGCTTCAGTTCATCCTTCTCAATGGCCAAATTATTGTGCTCATCAATGAGTTCATCGCACTTTTTCTTGTACAATTCAGCATCTTTTGACAATTTCTCACATTCTGCCTTATTCTGCTCATACTTCTTCTTCAACTCATTGTACTGCTCCAAGAACGCACAAATCGTCTGACTATTGCCATTCTCCAATTTCATCGATTCTATTATACGTGCAAGTTTTTTCTCCAAATGGTGCACCTTTTGCTCCAATCTGCATTTTGCGCGAAAAGAAAAAAAAACTTTCTTTGATAAAAAGTCTTAAGTGTTTTCTTAATCAATTTCGTAGCCTAGAAAAAATAAGCCACGCCCACTAAAAAAGCTTTTGCGTATAGGGGAAAGTGCCCATGCTTGATACCATTGGAAGCTTCGTAATGACTAAATTTTCAATGTTTCACAACTTTTACAATATAGGGGAAGGTTTTGCACCTTCGTAACGTCGCAGGTTCGTAAATGTTGATTTTTTTCCAAGTTACTAAATAAATATCATCCATGGTCATATATTCTTATAGCTAATCCCACATCTCACATTTCCGGACAACCTTGGGAGCCTAGGCCTTTTTTCCTGGGTTCTAGAAGCAAAAATAAAAAATGGGCCTAAAATCGCAATTCTGATGTGTATTATTTTATGCATTTTTTCACGCTTCAAGAGTCTTTTCGAAGAAAAACAACATTCCAAGTTATAGAAGGTTTATCAGGGTTAATATTTACCGTGAAAATCTTTCGCTAGAAGGGGGTGGAATTGTAGGCGAAAAAAAGTCCACAAAGATTGCCTTCAGTGCAGGTTCGTAAAAATATCAATCAAAATCATTGGCTACCAACTCTGTGAATTCCAGACTGTTTTGTGACACACTGTACACGACGCTCTGGATATTATGACCCATCCAGAGATTCCACTGAACAAGTTGACAAGAAAATTGTGATATTACACCGATTACAACATTTTTCAAGAAAATCTTGAAGAAAACACGCACTTCCACAGCAAAGTGAGACTTTATCAGATGTTTTTGTTTCGCTTCTGTCAAATCGAACATTAAGCCTAAATCTTCTTATGGTAGGTGTGATTCTTTCATTGTCCATACGGCGCGTTTTAAGTATTTTTCATACAATTTGCTTTGTTTTCAAGCGGAGTTTTCCTCATTTAACTTTAAATTAATCACGGGTAATTCTAAGAATCACTGATATTCAAAAAATGTTTTGTAAGACAGATTCGATTTGTGCAGTGATGAAACTAGACTGTTTAAGGTAGATGTGATTCTTTTGTTGCCACTTCGATGTATATCGAGTATTTCTCATTCAATTTTCCTTGTTTTAAAGTGAAACTTTCCACATTTAATAATAAATTGATGGCTGGCCATTTTTGAAATTAGTTGTATCCGAAATATGTTCTGTAAGACTGTTTGGAGATGTCAGAGAAAATCCGAGGATTACAATAGGTGTGATTATGAGAGAAACATATCTAACCAAGCACTTTACTGACTGTCAGAATGTAGTGCAAAAATGGTTTTCCGAGTGCCACAAAAACATGTCTTAGAAAAATAGCATAAAAGTGATTTTTTTAATGCGTGATACCTCCTACAAATGGTGAAAACAAGTAGATGAAAGTTCCATCTAAGTAGTGATGCCCAAATTTTTGTTTCCGGTGTAACGTTTCCGGGGAAAATGAGGCCTACAGAGGTTGGAAAAAATGGTACGAAGCATTCCGGTACCGGATACATTCGTGAAAAATGCTACTACATTTTCATTTTCCTGTAGAGGAAAATCCAAGGACTTCCAGGAATTTTGTGAGGCAGAATTATGAACCCAATAAGTGAGAGATTTTTTTGATATAGTGATATAATCGATTCGGTTTGTGTGGCATTCAGTAAAAAATCTTAAATCTTGGATTCCTTTTTTAGTACGAAGGTTCAAAACCTTCCCCTATCCTTCACATTTCCGCAATAATAAAAAAAAATATTTCATTAGAGTTCTAAAGCAATATAAAGTTAAATATTTTAACTATATTTTGTGAAATTTTCTTGTCAAAATTTTAAAATTTTCAGTGGGGTTGTTATCAGATTTTTGGAGACGGTTTTTGAAAAACCAGTGATAAGCCCCAGAAATGCTTATGGTAACTGAAATTCTTTACAGATGACCTCGAAATGTGTGCAACTCGGAATGCGTGAAAATTCGATTGTGAGTTGAATTTTGGGGGTTAAGAATCGCGTCGATGAAACTGTTCTTGTCGGTCGAAATGCATAAAATTGGCTCGACGCGATTCTTTACCCCTAAAATACAACCCAAAATTGAATTTTCACGCAATCCGAGTTGCACGCATTTCGAGGTCACCTGTAGAGATTCTCAGCTACCATAAGCTTATCTGGGCTTATCACCTATAATTTTCTATTTTAAATAGTCTGAGTGCAGAGGACTAACAAAAGAAAAAAAGTTCATTGAAATCGGTTATAATAAACATTAGATTAGAAATAGAATCCGGTCGTTCCATTTGGACATACAGTGTCGGCCAATAAAACACTACTTAAAACTTGAGTTTTTTAACTTTTGGTAACTTTTTTCTAGTATATTTAAAAAAAAATTATTTAGAAATATTAAAGCAATTGCCTTACGTCGAAAAAGTACAGTACTTGCCGCAAAAGGTCTGTATTTTTTCTCAGAATGCGTCAAAAGTGATGTTCTGCTGGGACAAAAAAATAGAATCACTTTCATTTATCATAAACTGAAATACATTTCGAGTATTTCAAAAATAACAAAATTTTAGTGTAATGTCAGTAAGTATTTAGTGTCTTGACAATAAATTTTCAAAATTTAGATAAAGGAAACTATGAGAAATTGGAGGAATGATTGTAAAGTCATAGCAGACCATAGTAAATTTCGAAAGTCAATAATCCATAACACAATATAGTGTTGACGTAAACATAAGACTCAAAATTTTGGTTTGTATCGCTTCCGTCCCAATGAATGGTATTGAGGAAACAACAATTCAGCATTTTCGAATAGTTCAGTGTGGTAAAATCAAGCTAGAATTTCATCGCTAGGAATTCTATGGGACAAATAAAGTTGAAAGGATCCTCAGATAGGGTAAGTGTGCCAAATTCCGGCCAGCTTGCAATTTCGGCCACTTTTTTTGTTCTTCAAATTTCTACTAATTTTTAATTTTGCATACTCTAGACTAGAGGTTATACAATGCAAAAAATAACAAAAAATGTAGCTTCGACAAACGAGAAGACGTGAAAAAGATATTGAAAGAATTCCCGAAGGGCAAGAAACTATGAGAATGAAGGTGGCCGAAATAGGGCACCAAAGCTATGTCTACATTTTTATTCATTTTAAGATGTATTAAGAATGACTTTAGAGAAAATAAAGATGATAAACTGTCTACAAGGTTCCGAGCAACACTCTTTTTAAAAGAAGTAACAAAAAAATTAAATTTGTACAGTAGACTCTCTCAAATTCGGGCATATCGGACCGAAATGTCAGCCGAATTAGACAGAAATTCGGGCGACAAAGTTTTTGAAATGCAACGATTTTCTATTCACGTGCATGTAGATATTGAGTTTACACACTCATATATAACGTAAATTGCATGAAAATCCCTCAATAATGCAAAATCGCATCAAAACTAAGACAAACCATGCCAAATTTGAGCATATTTGATTCATTTGATAAGCATAATCAAACTTGAAAAATGACAACAAACTTTTTTCAAATGTAACCGCTGCCCGAATTAAAAAGTAGCCCGATCTTAAAAGAGCCGAATTTGCGAGAGTCTACTGTAATAAAAATATTACATTTCAAACTTGAGACTTTGACGCTTGCATGCAACTATGCCGAAGTTTGGCACACTTACCATAAGTCTTGGCTAAGTTAGAAAAATAAAATGTCAAATTTGTCATTTTTTAGAAGGATAACGTCAATTTCATTTTTTTTAAGTTGTTTGCACCGGGCGGGCTCACAACTGTAAGAGTGGAGTCAGAGATCTCATCCGCCCAAGACCCAACGGTCTTACCTATTGCGCCACTGAGATCCCCAACCAAAGATTCCCAAGGACTAATAGTCCTTTTTGGCTTGGGTATCGGTAATTCTTAAATGATATACTAATACCTACTAAATGGGAACAGTCCCATCTGTGGCGAAAAGTTGTATCAGCTTCCATACATTTTTGCCCATTCCCCTTTGTAATCCCTCGGATAATGGGAAGTACAAATATTGAGAGCTTTTCATAAAACGAACAGTTGCTTAATTCAATTCAAATAAGTAACAGATCAAAATAAGTTTCTAAAAAATATTTTAAATATTTCATATAACCTTAGAAGGAAAAATAATAATTTTCCAGGTAAAAAATGTTGTGATTTTTATAAATTGTGTATTTTGTGATTAAATTAATATCGGTTTTGTGGACGATTTTCATTAATACTGACCATTAAAATATTTAAAAATCTTTTTTTCTTTAATCTGCGTTACTATTTTTAAAAACGTCACAAAATTTAAGAGTCGTAAAAACGAAAAATTAAAATACATAAGAATACAAAAAAATCACAAAGAAATTTAATAAAAGCATATTTCAAGTAGAAAAGATTCAATATAAAGTTTCATAAACCTTTAAACAAAACAAATATACTATTCTGCGTGGGAAAAATTAAAAAAAAAGCATCTTCTTTTGTTGCAAAATTATAAATTTTCCCTCGCCCATAAAAATATACCGGCAAATCTTACCTGATCTTTTCACTGTTGCTCTTGGCAAAGTTGGCACGCAAGGAGCTACTCTCTTGTACAGCTGTCTCAAGTTGATTCATGGCAGCTGTATACTGTTCCCGGTAGTATTCCAAACGCTCCTGGGCACTATCGCATCTCCTCTTGCTGTCAATGTACTGACGCTTGAGACTCGATATCTCGGTCATTGCCTCGTCAAATTGATCCTTCATTGAGTCATACTCGCGCACATTGTTGTTGCCCGATCCACCAAATGAACCAAAGTCCTGCCCAATGGGAGACACTGTGCCGGGAATGTGAGAGGGAGACAATCAAAAAAAAAATGTCGAATACTCATTCATTTAGCCCCAAACTCAAACTCAAACATCTCAAAACATTTCCCGTAAGAACCAAGTGGTGTCTATCATTTGAAAAACTTTCACCACTATTCAGTGCATGAAGCAATATATAAATAAACAAATACAAAAGTCTCACTATTTCACTCAATTAATTTGCACTTGGTTTCTCTTACTTATAAGGGGTCGTTCGGAAAGTTCTCGAACCTCAAAAGTTCAAAAATATATTTTCTTATTATAATGGCTCCGGCACACCTTTTAAGATCAGGAAAATTTCATAAAGTCAAAATTCACATCCCTTTCTTAAAAGCTTCTCTTTCGTACTCTTCTTCTTCTTTTATACATCACATCAAATTAAATTTAGTTCAGTCCAATTTTGAGATCGAAAGAGTGAGACAGACTTATGCAAGTCTTTGAAAAGAAAAAGGGACCCGAATTTTGATTTCATGAAATTATATTGAGCTAAAAGGTGTGCCAAAATGGTCCCGGCACACCGTTTAGATCATGAAAATTCCATGAGGTCAAAATTCACATCCCTTTCTTTCTTAAAAAGTTAGATGTATCTGTCCTACTCTTTCATACTCTTCTTATTCATTTTAATATAAAACCCAATTAAATTTAGTTCAGTCCAATTTTGAGACCGAAAGAGTGGCATAGCCTTATGCAAACCTGTTTAGAAAGAAAGGGACGCGAAATTTGATTTCATGAAGTTATACCGAGCTAAACATTGTGTCAGAGAAATTAACTTTTTTATTCATTTTTAGCCAATCAAAAAACAGAAAACAGTGAATTTCCAAGAATATTTTAACTATTCGACTTTTTAAACCCCTAAAATTCCGGGGATCACTTTTCTATCTTTGCTTTATAGACAATTTCCTAAAAGTTACGTCAAGCTGTTTGTCCATCTGTTCGTCCAGCCTTTACCACGTCTGAAGGCAAAACGCTTGCAGATAGCGATTTGGAATCTTCGGAGAACTACTCCATAAGCTTACCGAATGGCCGTTATCATAAACTCAATTTTCTCAAAATCATAATTTTCCTTATCAAAGCAATGATTTTTAGTATTTTTCGAAAACAGGGGTGGAATGATAACTTATCGATTCTATCGAATCGATAATGTCGATGCAACTGTACAGGGTGAGTTAATTGAACTGCAGCTAAATTTAGATAGCTACAACTTTGAAAGCCTTCGGGACAGCATGATGACATTTCAGCATAAAGTTAGTTCATTTTATTGGTTACAAGTCCACAAAAGCATTTATGATTTTTTAATCATTTTTTTTACCCGCAATGGCACTTAAACATGATGACGCGATTGCTCTGTATTTGTCCGGAAAGGTACGAAACGATTCTCTTTAGATCCCTTCAAAACCTGAATGGGATTAAATCTTTTGATGATCAATTGACTCACCCTGTATACGTTAGATCAGAGGATTTAACATAATTAGTAGTGGTTCCTCTGGTTAGATTTAGTGAATAACCAATTTTTATACATAACTGGACCATTAATTGTATCGTTCTTAAAAGATTGTAATTGTTGTTAAATGTTAATATCAGCTATAAAAGTGCAGCAATCATTTAATTTTACACAGTCAACAGTTGATACGATCGAAAAGAAATTATCATGTCACCCTAGGTGTTCGAAGACTAAGAAGACTAGAGCGCGTATTTTCCATCTGATTTGGACAAATTTGATGCTCTTGGAACAGTCCTGGAATTTCCAAGTCATCTGTACCCGTTTTTAACCTAATCTGATAGATGATTTTTATCCAAAATTCAATTATATTCCAAAACTATTTCGGTTAATTTGAAAACACAATCCCTTATAAAAAGCAACTTCTTTTTCAGAATAACATTCACCAGTGCACATTGTGTATGCGAGGAGCTCTAACAAAAAACAACCACAAGTGTTTAACCCTTTAAGGACGATTGGGTCACCGGTGACCCAAAAATGAATTTTTTCCTATGGCCTTCTAAAGTTGTGTTTTGCTATAAAAAGTGAGAAAAAGTGATTTTTTCTTATGCCTGATTTTTGACCCTCTCGTCCTCAAAGAGTTAATGGTTTAATAGTGACTACGGGCATTTCGCGATTCCGGAAGTCCGTGAATGAATAACTTGAATAACTTTAGTACTTTTACATTATTTCTTTAAAAAAAATAAAACATTTCTTAAATTGGTGCAGAACGTATTGTGGATTTCGGAATATCTCATGCAAGTACGCAATTAATCCATCTTGAATTTCTCGAACTTTAACTCATTCTTACTAACGAATTTTTCCAAAGTCAAAGGTTGAAAAGACTCTCGAGCGCATTATTTCTCCATCGATTTGGATACATTTGGTGTCGATGAACAGGTTTTGAAATTCCTGACAAGTCTAACCCGTTTTAACAGGTAATTAATCGGTTTGGGATTGAAACGGGTTATGAACCGATTAATAATTTTTCTTCGAAATTCAACTGTATTATATTCATGCTCATTTCAAAAGTATTGAAATGTCGTAATTCAATTCTAATGGATGGTCCACCGCGAAACTTAAAAAGAAAAGAAATAGCATAGTTAAAAGTACTGCGAAACGAAACTTTGAAATATTGTACACCAACCCAGAAGTACTTGTACTGTCCCCATAAGTTGAACTTCAAACTAAAGACTATTTTTGGGGTATATCACCTAAGTCACAAGTTTGAACTAAAAGAAAAAACAGTGATAAGCCCAGATAAGCTTATGGTAGCTGAGATTCTTTGCAGGTGACCTCGAAGTGCGTGGAACTCGGAGGACCACAAAAGCTGAGATTGTAAAGAATCTTAGCTAAAAGCGTCCCGTCATTGCCAAATGCTCGAACTCGTGGTATAATCTCAATTTAAACCTATTAGACCTATTGTCTAGTATTCCAAGGCCTTTCAAATGGCACCATATATCCCCAATTGGTTAACAAATATGCATTCTATATCCCTTTAAGGATCCAGCCCAAAATTTAGGCGTCAGAAAAAAATCACTTTTCCAGACTTCTTTGACCTGGAGGGGAATTCTGTAACGCTCTGGCAATGCCATATAACAAATTGGGCTCGAATTTTAGGAGAGCTTTTTCGAAAATGCGATTCTGTAGCCGTGACATTGCCATTTCAGCTCACGTGGCATTGTCAGAAGTCACATATTTGAGATTTCTGGCAATTCAAATGACAATGAATTTTGTTAAACAAATCAACCAAGACGTACTGTATTTTCATAAAATCATCAAGTAAAGGGATTTCATTGAAAAATCAATGAATTGCATTTTCGAACTCATATAATATGACAAAAAACATGCCACGAAAATGACAGAATTCCCCAACTGATTGGGACTCACACTGTGAAGTTCGAGCAATACGTCCGTAAATTTTCGTAAAATTCTTTAATTTCTCAGGGAGCCCGTGGTGCAATTGGTAAGAGCGGTCGGTTCTTGAGCGGTGTGGCCCCCGGTTCGACTGTCACAGTGCAAATGATTGAAACGTCTGAATGAACATTTTTCACGAATCAAATAAAATCTTTAATCTCTTTATTTTTCAATAATTAAATTATCTCAAGGATCAAATTAAGCAATCAATGTGGCTAGATGAGTTGAAAAAATTCGGTATAGCAGCCAAAATAAACTGGGTATTAGTTTTTACGTTAGTTTATGTGGCTAGACTTCCCGATTACCCGAAATAATGTCATTGTTTCGCTTGCATTAGCAATTGTTGTAACTTACATGTCACTTCAATCAGCTATTACTTTGTATAGTCTGTAATACTTTCATAATTTTATAAGAATATCTAATACAGATGATAAGAAAATCACGACAATTGCTGATTCAACTGAGTTTCTTAGATAGATTGGATCGACTTCCACGAAGTGGGTTTCCCTTTGATAAAACTTCCATCTCCATCCCTTTTTACAATGTATTATTGGATATCCGAAGGGGAAAGGACCATCATCATTTCCTTCCTTGGTTTTCAGTTCAATCCTCAGAAGGATTTTTCTTAATAGGGCAATTAATTAATTAATTAATTAAGCAACTAATATTAAGCAATTGTGCAAGAACTTTCCAAGCGACCGTACCATGAGTGTATGCGAATCAATTGAATTGGGAAATAGTCTCTGAGGTGCGACGGAAAGGAACTACGTAATCCGCGTCAAAAGAAATACCCACCTGATCCATTGTTCTCCATCGAGGAATCCCCGGATGCAGCCATAATTGCCCCCACAACTTGTCAATGACACTCTGCAAGGAGACAGTCAAGATCACTGGAATTAATCTTCTCAAGACACGCGACAAGAAGTGCCATAAATCTCCAGACAGTCACTCAACACTGAGAGAGCTCAGAACACCCATTATCGTGCCACTCCGTGAAAAGTCTCTGTGGTTCTGTCCATTATCGGAAATGGCTTCTTCTTGACAAATCAATCACTCCGCGCACAGGGTTCAGACCCCAAAGATTCTGGATAAATATCCTGTACTCACCTCAATTCTCTCTCTGGGAATCCAGAGGCAGTCAAATGGTAGCCCTGACGTGCATCTGAACAACTTTCCGGAAAGAATTTTCCTCAGTGGATGCCTGGCAATCGCAGTATGATCGACTTTTTCCACTCCACCTTCCTCCCAATGTCTTCCAATTGCCGATGCGATCGTCTCCTCCTCGCGTTTTTTTGCTACGTAATATTTATTTTTAGACTTTTGCCCACTGGGAATGGAGGCAGAGGAGGAATGCGCAGATAATTCTCAAGGGGTGCACTATCGGAAACACATTCAAATCCCATCCATCACAAATTCCAGTTGGTTTATTTCGTGGAAAAATGATGATGAGAAATGAAATTTCGTGGGTATTTTTTTTTTGCACAAACACAACAGAGAAATTCCACTGCCAACTTTGCACGACATTCTCACCTTTCTGGAGAGCACCAGGTGCCCGTGAACGCCACGATTTTACCACTCCACAGCACTTGATCACAATTTCACTCGATTACGGCACTTTTTGTACAGCATAGCGGTGAAAATTAATGCTAAAAATCTCATCAAAAAATCACTCACACGTACTACCCTGACATTTTTACCCAACTCGAAACTTCTACCAAACTGAGCAAATTCAAAATGACCGTTACTACACTGAGAACAATTTATCTCTCAGAAAAGATTCATGATGATCTTTAGCGAGGGTATGGTCTGGTGCTATTGCAATGAAAAATCAACATGTTTTTTTAGCACTTTAATTATTGTTAACTGAGATTATTATGCCCAGCGCACAATAACTTTTGTTTTGTAAACATGTTTTTGATATTTCAGTCAGAGTAAGTGAGACATAAATCTAGTCATCTCGCTCACTCTTATATAAAATTGTGAAAACATGTTTACAAACAAAAATTTTTGTGCGTTGGGCATTAAGCGCTTCTACATATAATCAACTTCTTGTATTGATTCCTGTTATGACGGTTTTCCGGTTTAAAAACAAAACAAAAAGTGTAAATGCGGATATCGCGGGTACACAATTCAGGCAGGAATCAACACTGTACAACAGTTACGTGTAGTATTAGAAGATTTTTGCAAAGGGAGAGTGGATAAATACCACGAGCAGTTATGCTAGGATAAGAAAATCTTCAACTCAGCATTGCTGTCCAGGAACTCGATAAGTAGATCCTCCGTCAGCCAATCCAAATTAACCAGATAAATCAAATGATAAATCTCTTTGAGCATCTTGCATTTCTAATGTGTTGGACACACTTGCGACTAAAGTCCTGAGATGATTAAGCTTGTTCATAGCCAAGTCAGTTCCTAACACATTACAAACGAGGCTTAACATTTTCTGGCACTCACAAAACATAACTTTCGTGGGTTTTTATGGAAATATTTCTACTGAAATGCATTAGTAGGCCTTTGAGAATGAAACTACTTTTAAATTTACTTCACAATTCACGTATAACAACAAGAATTATTCACTAGAATCGCCTAAATTGGCTTAAGTCGCGAGCTAGCTCCCACCTTCCAAATAATTGTAATTAACAATAATTATTAGACGTGTACTGAGACATGATATTACAAATAGTTTCATTTTCAGAGGAGTATTAGTGCATTTCAGTAGAAATATCTGCATAAAAACCCACAAAAGTTATGTTTTGTGGATACAAGTGAATACTAATCCTCGTTTATAGTGTGTCAGGAACTGACTTGGCTATGAATTAGCTTAGTCGTCTCTGGACTTTAGTCGTAAGTGTGTCTAGGGCGTAAAGAAATTACCCGGAATCTTTTCATTGTTGCCAGGGTTGTCAGTGTTCCATTCAGTGGCATAAATACAGTACTAGACTTTCTCAAATTTGCGGGCATTTGAGACCGAAATGTCATTTGGATTTAAGAGAAATTCCGGCGTCAAACTTTTTTGAAATGGAACGATTTGTTGTTCATCTGCATGCACATACAGTAGACTCTCTCAAATTCGGGCTTTTGGGACCAAAATGTCACCAGAATTAAAGAGAAATTCTTGCAATTGCAACAAACTTCTTGAAATGCAACGATTTTTTGTTCATCTGCATACACATATTAAGTTTACATGTTCGTATTTGTTGTAAATTTCATGAAAACCCTTCAATATTGCAAAATCACATCTCAACTAAGGCAACCCAATGGGCAAACAATTACTCTGACTCAAAAATGACTGGGTTTTGCTCTACAAGAAATGGTCAAAAAATTATTCCTAATTGGAATCTTAAAAATTAGTCATATTCGCGTCGAATTTTAGTCATAGCATTACTCAAAATTGAGTTAGTAATACATTAGTTAATTTACGGGCTTAAAATTTACTCTAACATGAAGTAATAAAAGCGACTCCATGGGACGGTCCTTTTCCGTACGAAAAAATGACGCGCCAAAAACAGTGCACTTGCCATCCTTCTCTACCGCATATGTACGAAATCGACGTACGTACTCTCAATGAAAAAGTCAAATGTACTCCACAATTCTGTACTATACTATCACCTTAGACACCGTTTTCTCATTAATTCACATATTTTCTTGTTTTTTGCTACTTTTTATGGAATTTTGGTCAATTTTTTCCAATTCCACTACTCACATTTGCGAATATTTTTCTCATTCGACTATTGCTGAATGAGCCGCCCGACATGACGAAAATATTCCAGCAGAAGAGCCCATTTTGACGCGTCATATTTTAGTCGTGGGCGAGTAATCTCAGAGTTATTACGACGCCAAGTGACTTTCGTAATAACCGTCATATTATTCCCCAGTTTCCGTCATTCGACCCTCTGACAACCGTCACAGGACCCATTTTTGGATCCAGAATACATACATCCAACAGTAATCTTCCTCAAAATTGCCGTTTGGGAAACCATGTCAAATTTGAACATATTTGCTTCGTTCGATATTCATAATCAAACTTAAAAAATGTCAACAAACTTCTTTCGAATTTAACTGGTACCAGAATAAAAAAGTAACCCGATCTTAAAAGACCCGAATTAGCGAGAGTCTACTCTCTACTGCAATTTTTTTTAAATTTTACTTTTCTGACAAATTTTATCTGCGACCAAACTTCACTTGGCGATGACTATTTCACACATATTCAAAAAATATTTTTTGCAGTGTAAATTGCTCAATTTGCTCAAAAGTAGAATTTCATTTGTAATAACTTCAGAGTGTAAATTTTACAAAACCGATTGACATTTCGGAATCGAAAATCGCAAATTCGAATTCGAACTTTGGATTTAAAACTGCAGAGTGGTGGAGGGGGTGGAGGTGAATATTTTAAATTTGGCAGTTAATGAAAATGTCGGACTTCGACATAAATTTTACAAAATGTATTCAAAGAAGCAATAATTCGCTTAATAAAATTATAAATCTTTACTTAATTATACAAAAACGAATTATATCGATATTCCTAATTAAGATAAACAACCAAATCAAAGTACACAAGATGAGTATTAGTTTATTATACTTGTGTTGCATTTGCATAACGGAGGCATTATTTTGCCTTAAAATCGACTTCAAAAGTTCTGTCTTGTAAAATTTTCAATTATTTCGCAAATTTTTCTTGTTAAACTATTTTTTTACCTTTCAAATCTCGATCTGAAAATTTTTTTATCTCTTTTACACCATTAAGAAAGTTTAATTGAATGTTGAAAACAACAATTTCTCTTAACAATTTATTCATAATTTATTCTCCTTGCTGTATAATTGTTACAATTAAATATTCTGTATCTTGTTTTAGCAAAAAAAAAAGAAATATAATGTGTGAAGTTTTACGGAATAAAAATGCATAAAATTAAAAATTGCATGAAATGTCCGAGAACATGAGGAATGGAAATGATGATATTATTAAAAAGAATATTATCATTAATATAAAATTAGTGCCGGGGATCTGCAAATCCATACACACATCTCATTATTCCACACAACAGTCCCGCGAAGGCGACTTGGTTGAAGCTCGAGGGATCTGGGAAATTCGCGCTGTCTAATAACAGATGATTTTCTTTTTTTTATATTTTGATAATAAATAGTGACCATTTAATTCATCCGAATCACTCTTCCCAGTCTCAGTTGTCACTCTTGTTCCTACGAGCAATTGCCGCGGCCAGATCCTGCTTAATGGCATCATTGGCACGCTGATCCACCAGAGATTGAGTGCTTCTCAGCCCATTAACAATATCCTTCGTCTTCCCGAAATAAATCTCATTGAGAGTGTTGCGAATCTTATTCTCCATATCCTCAACCATTTTGCCAATGTTTGCGATATGCGGACTGGATTCGCTCACATTGGCATCCTGCTCGATCTTCAGGAAAAAAAGGAAATGTTCAAGAATTCAAGAAGCAAAAAAAGGCAGGGGATAAACCCTTTTGAGCTTATGGAAGCTGTGATTCTTTCATCGTAATTTCGGTTCCTGTGCAAATTTCTCGTAATAATTATTTTTTTCCATAAATTAGAACAATAAAATAATAAGAATGATAAATTCTTGATCTCGAGTTAATCGATTTTCAAAATATTATATAAATATTCTATACTCTTAAGATCAGGTGAGTGTTGGACTGCGCCAGGGGTGTGTTCTATCACCATTGTTGTTCATAATATATATGGACAAGATTATGGAACGCAGTCGGGGGCAGAATGCGATTCGTATTGGGGATTTCAGGGTGAGCCATCTCCTCTATGCAGATGATTTGGTTCTTTTTGGATCTTCCAAAGAAAAGCTTCAGCGCACACTTGACCGATTTGTAAATGTTTGTGCCGAAACAGGTATGAATGTGAACGACAAAAAGTCGGAGGTAATGGTGATTTCCCGAGAATCTGTGGGATGCACTCTACATGTTAGTGGAGCCTCATTGACACAGGTAAAGAAGTTCAAGTATCTCGGGGTGTTATTCACGAGTGATGGTAGGATGGAGGCAGAACTCTCGTCGCGAATCGGTCAGGCTTCTGCAGTTATGAGGGAGCTTGGCAGAAGCGTGTTGAGGAAGGCCGAGCTTAGTCGATCGGCTAAATTATCGGTTTTCAAAGCTGTGTTCATTCCTATTCTCACCTATGGTCATGAGATTTTGGTAATGACCGAAAGGGTAAGATCGCGAGTACAAGCTGCCGAGATGAGGTACCTTCGAGCGGTTAAGGGAATCACTCGTAGAGATCGAGTGAGGAATGTGGCCGTTCGTGAGGAACTAAGAGTCGAGGAGCTGCTTCTTCGGGTTGAGAGATCACAACTTCGATGGTATGGACATGTTCAACGCATGAATGAAGAAAGATTCCCCAGAAAAGCTATGCAAGCCATTGTGAGGAGACCTCGGCCTCGAGGCAGACCTAGGACAAGGTGGCTGAATCAAATTCAGGATCTTGCATGGGAGCGCCTTGGGATCGAACTCGAACATCTTCCTGAAGTGGCGGAGGACCGACAGGCGTGGGCTGTTAACCTTGGTGTCATGGGCCCGCGACCCCAATAGGGATAAGCGGTTGAAAATGAATGAAAAATTAATACTCTTAAGATCACTGAGAAGAAAACGGGGGTGCGATTAACTTCTTTTCCTCATAACTTTAACACTTTTCAGGTGTAAAAATATATCAACATATTTTAATGTCAATTTTACACATTTGTAAGGGTAAAAATAACATGAGAAAGGGTAACTTTAACCCATAATACACCTAAAGGCGTCTTCTATACGGGGGGATTTCGAAATGCACCCCACTGTGCTATGCACCAGTGAGTCTCGGGAAATCTCCCGTAGTGGTTTATGCCTGAGATAAATTTTCTCCACCCTCTGTTATAAATTCTCAAAGTGTGCTCTAACTAAAATAAACGTTTGAACTTCGAAATGTTTCAAACGTCAGTCACACAGTGTTTTACAATCAAAGAATTTGTTAAAGAGTGGTAAAGTTAATATTTATGCCTGGTGACGAATACTTCATAAGGAAGAGGAGATGAGGCATCCATCCTCTATATCAAAACTGTCTTATCGCAGGATTTTATGCCAATATTGTTGCTAAATTCAGAAAATATCCTAAGTTTTTATTTTTCTATAAATCAATTTTATTCTATTTAACTATTTCTTTATTTCTATTTAATGATGTCTAGTTAACAATTCGACCACATTAAAAATATTAAACGATACATTCAGAAGAGAGATCGATACCGTGTTCCTATTTCACCTGCTTTTCGACGTTTGATAATTTAAAAATAGTTTAAAATCGCTTAAAATGTAAAAATATTTAAAGAACATAAAGAAATGGAGCTTTCGAAGAGGGAGATTTTAAGCGCCAAAAGATAGACAAAAATGCACCGGTCTAAAGCTCAGTGGGGGAATTTTGTTTCAAAATGGCGGTTTCGAAATAAAATCCCCCCGTTTAGATGCTCCCAAAAAGGGTAATATTTACACCGATTTCGGATCAATAATGCAGGGTAAAATGAACATTTCCGGAATGTTATTTTAACTTTTTCGGATTTCTCTCAGTGATATAAAAAAGAGATAGCAAAGCGTCCCAGCTTTGCAGAGTGCTCGAACTCACAAGAAAGAGGTCTCCGTGTTATTATTGTTTTTGTGCATATCGGTTTACTACCGAATAAATTGATTCATAAATGTAAAAACCCATTTCGAAATTTAAAAAAAAAAACTTAGAAAGAACATTTTAGATTTTAGCAATATTTTAGCATAAGTAAAAGGCCTACGAACAAACAAAAAAGTAGATTCCAGAAAGATATTTACAAGTAATTTACTGATTCATTACCGATTAAATTCGATACAGTCGGTTCGGAAATGTCAAAATTTTTCAAAAACAAAATCCAAATTTAAGCATAATTCGAAAGTGGTTAAACTTTGACCTTCGAAAATTTGATATCGAACTGTTTTCGAACATGGGTGTTGTTCAGGATGAAAAATGAATACGGAATAATCAAGAATATTTAAGTAAACGAAGTAAACTTTTTTATATAAAACCTCACTTCAAGCACTATTATTATATTGTTAAATCCTTAAACATCCTGTGAGAACAAAAGTGAAATTCAATCGATTAAATTTCACTTAAATTTGTTTAATTTGTTTTAATTTGCATTTCCTCGCAAGATGCTAAAAATGAACACTCCAAGACCCATAAAATATTGCTGACTAATTTAGTGATTGCAGTACCCAAGGATGGGGTATGCTATCTCCCTCACACTAAGGATCTATGGGACGAAAGTAATCGCAATGTATTTTTTAGGTTTTAAACTAATAGGGCAATAGTGTCTCATCCTTTAAGGACTCCTATTTTTCTTAAAAAATCAAATTTACTTTGTGCAAATTGCTCTTGAAAATTCCAGAATTATCAATATTTAACCTGGAATCTCAAGGACTTCTAGGACTGAAATTTAAACCAAACTACTTTCAGGACACTTAATTCCAAGGATTCATGCATTAATTCCTAATTCATTTTATAGTTTATTTAATAATTAAGGGAAAGATTTAAACTATTTTTCATAATCAGTAAAATGCAATAGCAAAATTGCACACTTTTTAAGGTCAAATTTAAGCATTTACAGATATAAAATAGATTTTTAAAGTTTAACAAACTATTTTTGAACTATTCAAAAATATATTTGCTTAATCAAAATTAAAAGATAATCAATAGTTTACAAACTATTGCAGATTTAAAATATCTTAATTTCCTAGATTTCCTATCAAAAAAGCAGGTCATCCCAGCAATAGGGAAACACGACACCGGAAAAAGTACAATTTTCGCAATTAGTTAGGAATTTTCTGTAAAAACATAAGGGCATGAGAAATTTTTCTCTTTTCCTTGTTCTTTCAATATTGTACAGTCTATACTTCTTGGTTTTTGATTGGCTCAGACGGCATATACAGCCTGGGAAGGAGCATTTTCACCGTTTGGCTCTTGAGGTTGGTCAGGAACAAGACAGGAACAGGGACAAGGACAGGAACCGGGACAAGGACAGGAACAGGGAACCCCGGGATTATCCACTTCGAGATTATGCCTCTGACAAGATTATGCACGTATCTTTGCCTACCATTGGGAGTTAATTTGTGAAAAGTTTTGAAAAATCCCTAAATGTATGCAAAATATTATTTTTAGAAAATAAATTTGAAAATAATTTCTTAAACCTCTGAGCACACCTTCTGTATTGGAACAATTTCATGAAATCAAAATTAATAGCTCATCACCCCGCCCGTGGGACCCAGAAAGAAGGAAGTAGGAGAACAGGGAGAGGGAAAGGAATCTATTGAGGAAAAATAATTTTGGAGGAATGTAGATGTAGGATGAGGAAAATAAAATATTGTCTTAATGAATGTTAACAGTGGCAGTAAAAAATTTGGCTTTTAGGTCCACTAGTGGCCACCATGAATGCTGAACTGTTAACATTTTGGGACAAAAAGTCAGATGTTTTTGTTAGACAATCAACCAGGATTGTTAATAGAGTTCTTAGTCAATTGTTTCCCAACCTGTTAACATCGGGATGTTTTTCTTTCTCAAATATTTTGCAAATGTCTATCTCATTCTTTCGTACTCAAAATTCGATTGAACTGAATTTAGATTTATTGAAAAAAAATGTCTATAGGGTAAATTAAGCTAATTCAAAACCTGCTCCAAATGGAAATTTTTCCCTACTCCAAATGGAAACTTCATCGTTTTCACGATAAATACAGTACTAAATTATTATTTATATATTTTCTATACCACAGTTTCATTATTTAGGTAATTTTGCTCCAAATAAAGCGAAATCCATTCATATTCACAAATTTTAATTTGTTAATTTCTCAGAAAAATTAAAAGTGTACCTTTTCACCATCGAATTTTTCATCGATCGATCGACCATGTTTTCCAATAAAAAACACAATGAGGTGACTGTTATTTCGTTTTGTTTAACATTTGTATCATATTTCTGGTTAATATTAGTTATTGTTAACGGTACGCGAAGTTTTCAAATGAAATAATTACCTATTTCGTGAACAAAAAGGGTTTTTCTGAAATGTCTGCAAATGTTTCAATAGGAAACCCCGGAAATATGTTTTTTGGAGATATTTTCTTATTATTTTAGATGGAAAAGAAGAAAAGACCAGGAATAAGTACAAATACTGCACTCAGGAGCAACTCAACAAGGTTTTGGAAGCCTTTCGTTGCGGTTTCAGTTACATTGTTTGTCTCCAATTAGAAACTCTCCCTTGTCTCCATTTGGATTAATTTGTTTCCAATAGAATAATTTTGCACTTGTGTGTTTTTCTTGTACTTAAGGAGTTTTCAAATTATATCTAAAGAATTTTCACTAAACAGTAACATTCTAGAAGAGTCAAGGAGCAAATTTATGTAATCCTCTTCAGAAAAAATATGAATTTAATGAGTTGAATCTTCTGTCAAAATTAAAGCGTCTGGAAATAGTTTTGAATTAGGACATTTATCCTAAGCAACTCGAGAAGAAATAAAGTTCAGAAGAAGTCTGTGCCTTTAATTCTGTGACAGATTATTCCAAATGGAAACACCCGCCGTATGCAGAGTTTCATGAAACAGATGGCTCCTCGACAAGGGCAGCGTCAGGCACGGAGCCCTGACAAATGAGCCTTAAGAAGCTCAGCCAAATCACTGGGCCAAGTGCATTGAAGTTAATTGAGATTACATGACAGAATAAACATAATTTTGGAATTATATATAGTTCTTTTCATGTCCGGTCACTTTTCATCCGATCTGTATCTGGAAAGTTTTTAAAAAGAAAATCGCATAATTTGCCTAGATGCTTGCAAAAAATATCTAAGATTTAGATGTCTTCACTGAGAAAAATCCGATTATTGATCCAAAATCGGTGTAAATATTACCCTTTTTAGGTGTATTAGGGGTTAATGTTACCCTTTTTCGTGTTAATTTTACCCTTGAAAAGGTGTAAAATTAACATTAAAGAATGTTGATATATTTTTACACCTAAAAAGTGTTAAAGTTATGAGGAAAAAAAGTTAATCGCCTCCCCGTTTTTTCTCAGTGTTTTTACAATAAAACTATTTCCAAGAATTAAAATTTAATCAATTTTTAAATTTTTAAAAATTTTAATTATTTTTTTTTCTTCATTTTTTTATTTTTAAAAATTTTAATAAAACGATCTAGGAAGAATAAAAGAAAATACTTTGCCGTTGAACCGCTGAATTACAATAGCTGTGAAAATGAAAGAACCGCAGCTGCAATAATTGAAAAAAATGGACTTACCTGTCGCGTGAGACTCCCGCCCAAATTCATCGTTCCAGAGCCCTGCTTATTGGTCTGCAACCACAGCATGGCCGTGGAAGTGAGCTTGTAGTGGGCAGTCCTTCCTGTGCTCTTCTCTTGCACCTCAACCACGTGAATTGAATCCCAGCATCCTTTGATCTTCTTGCTGCCATCGCCGGCTTTCTTAATCAAAATCACTCCGGCAAAGCCATGATCCAAATCCCACAAATATGCCGATGAGACCCCACCCTCGTAGTACATTTCACGATACTGGTCAAAGGCATGATTAGCCTCAATCTCAAGCTTCCTCAGTCGCTCGGATGGCATGGAACCATCTTCGAGCGGTGGATCATATGTATTTGACCATGGCGATCGGTATGAGTCACCATCGCGATTGTAGTCACACAACAAATAATCTCTACCAGTTTCCTTATCCTTGGAAATCTTCAGTGGCTGATCCACGGACGAGAGTAAATCCTCACAGAGTCCGGGAGCCAAATCGATGAGGTCAATGAGATTTTTCTCAATTTTCTGCGGTGGCAGACGCCTCATCAAATCCAATGCACAATCCATCTGCTGTTCCGTCTGTCCGGCATGAAGTACATACAGAAATTGATTAGATAAGGCTGGGTAATTGGGAATTTTAGCCCAAGACTTTTTTATTTGTTCAGGGCATATGGGCGTGACGGGCAATTTATGCCATCCACAGCCCTATTTTTAAGGAAAATTTCACATTACCATCTTCTATCACAGTTGCGGAATTGATTTGAGCAAATGATACTTGCAAAAACAGATAAAATACCACTGGAAAATGATAAAATTTACTATTTTTCCTGCTTCACTGCAACTTCCTGGGATTTTATTTGACATTCGCACTTTTGACATGCTGTCAGTTTTTTCTTTTCGAACATCACCCCCGCACGGAATTTCGAAAATCACAGTAGTACACAAGGTAGTTGTCAAAACATGACCCAACGGTGTTTATAAATTACCCAGAAATATTCCTTTACACAGCTAGTCAGTGCGCGAAATAGCCCCAGGCATGTTTCCCAAAATCTTCTTGGTCATTTCACTTCTGTGTCTCTGTTTCTATCTCTATGGCATCGTCACAGTGCTCACAAACTCAGAGAAGAACCTCTGTAAGATGACGTACATGTGAGTGGCATTTGCAGGAACAAAATCTCATTAATCTCTAATTACCGGGTAAATATTTGTGTTTTGGTCTTACAGGTACGAGTACCCGCAATTTGTGGTAAGTTCAGACACTGAGGAATCCTCAGAAAGAAGGAAAATTAATTAAATATTGTCCCTTTTACACAAGAAATCTAGAAATTTCAGTTGAGACACTTTTCTTTATCACTTTGATAATACAGTGCCCGCTTTGTAATCCGGATGATTGGGAGACAAAATGACAATGTCCGCTTCGTAATCCGGATGGATTTTTTGAATTTGTTCAACGTCTCGAAAATATAATACAAGATCTTTTTGTAGAATTGGAATAAAACTTTTAAAGAAGATTAAAAAGACATAATTAGAAAATTCTATGCTATTATACTTCATTTATTAAACAAAAACATCACAGGATAGTTCATTTTCATTGCTGAACACGCATGCATACATAACCTCAAAGGTATTTTAAATGTAACCGTCGAGAACTTGTCCGGATTACGGCGATCCGGATTAGAAAGCGGGCACTGTATTTGATTATTTCACTCATTCACTATTTTTACCTTGTAATTACCTGTTCAATGGCTCTGTGCCAATTTGTCAAAAGCGATAAAACGGGAAAATTATTGAGAGCGACCGGGTGTTCCAAATGCAATAGATAAGCCTTGTTAAATCCATTGGTTAAAAGATTCTTATGAGCTCCCTATAAAAAGCATATTACTAATTATTTGTTCTTCAAAAATTAAACAATTGGAATATTGAACTTTGTCTAATGTGAACCCCGCCCAAAAAGAATTTACGCCACGCCCCTTAGCGTTTTATACCCAATCGCATTTAAATATTTTAGATTATCAAGTTGTATGTTATTACACAAAAGACCCAAATAATAAAGTTGTTTTGAGGCCCAATTCGTAACGAAAAATTTTACAAAAAACTAAACAAAATAACGTAGAAACAGTATAAATTCATTTTTAAACAAAATTAAAGTATTGGGTTATAACTGGTTAATATTTAGCATTAACTCATTGAGGGTATAGTCAGGAATTTGGAGACCTTTTCAACGACCCCAAATAGTCAAAAATCGTGCTTGAAATAAGCTCTTTGTAGCCTATTTTAATCTTTGAAATTGAAAAATAAGCACTACTCGTAAAGAAAGTACAGCATTCCTATTTGAATATCTTGAGAAACAAAATGACAGATGTCCGCTTCGCGTTATCCGGATGGATGTTTTGCTTTTGAATTTGATCAACGATTCGGAAATATAAACCAAGATTTTTTTTTTGATTTTTTGTACAATTAGTATAGGGTAAGTGTACCAAATTCCGGCCAGCTTGCAATTCCGGTCACATTTTTTGTTCCTCAAATTTCCATGAATTTTTAGTTTTTGCATACTCTAGAGATTATTCAATGCAAAAGAATAACAAAAAATGTAGCTTCGACAAACGAGATGGCGTGAAAAAGGCATTCGAAGAATTCCGGAAGGGCAAGGAACTATGAGAATGAAGGTGGCCGGAATAGGCCGCCAATGCTATGTCTACATTTTACTCATTTTAAAATGTATTAAGAATGATTTTAGAAAAAATAAAGACGATAAACTGTTTACAAGGTTCCAAGTCCTTATAAAAAAGTAACAAAGAAAATCAATTTGTATTAAAAATATTATATTTCAAAGTTGAGACTTTATCGCTTGAATGCAACTATGCCGAAATTTGGCACATTTACCCTAAAAGTTTTAAAACAGAATAAAAAACATCATTTAGAGAATTCCATACTATTATACTTCATTTATTAAAAAAAAAACATCACAGGATAATTCATTTTTATTGCTGAACACAATATGCATATGATGTATACATAACCTCAAAATTATTTTAAATGTAACAGCTCACTCCGTTATCCGGTTGACAGGGGTACAAAATGACATTTGGGGTTTTTGAATCTTGTCAACGGTTTCTCTATTTTGCACTGTGTGAGTTTATTTTCTGTCGAAAAACAACAAAATTTGTTGTGTGTTTATGTTTCATTTTGTACACAATTAAGTATCAAAGGCTTTGATAAAGTGAAAATAACATTTCAATTTATGCTGGACAAGCTGCGTACTTAGTTTGAATTCATCAACCGTCAATGTTTGGCAGCTGTCAGCCGGATATCGAAGTGTCGAATATCTGAGAGAGCTGTATATCAATTTGACAAATCATTTTCTCGCATTTTATATGGAAAAACACCCTTTTGACAAAACTTCCATATTCTGTATGGAAGAATATCCTTTTGACAAACTTGTCTTGTTAATTTGACAAACCTTTGTTTTTAAAAGTATTTCCAGTTAATCTCTTTAAATAGCGGATGAAAACTAGATTATTCAATTAAATATATAAATATTATATATAAAAAGTGGGCGTGGACTTCGAGGGGCGTGTCAGTACATGTTTTGTCTTTACAAATATTTAAAGAAACCTTTCAAGTTTCACGATGTTTGTCAGTCTGTCCGTCCGGCTGTCGCCAGCTCTAGAAGGCAAACGGTTTGTGATAGCGACATGGAACCTAAGGGGAACCCTCCCCCCCCCCATAAGTCGACTCAAGGATCGTTAACATGCCCCTCATTTTTCCCCCACCCCTTCCCTTCCCATCCAAAACCACGCTTTTTGGGATTGCTCGAAAACGCGTCGTGCAATTTTTTCATTTTTGGATATGTTTTAGAGATTACCCAGGTGGACATTTCGTCCTTAGCCGAAAATACCGTTGAATCATTCCTAATAATGGTTTTTCAAGGTCAAAGGTTTAAAAGACACTAGAGAGCGCATTTTTCAACAGAATGGTATCGTGTTTGCGCTCGTTAGAAAGGTCTTGGAATTTCCTATAAAACTGAACCAATTCTAATGGGTTCTGAACCGGTAATGAACCGATTCATAGCTAATAACTAATTTTTATCTGAAAATCAATTCTATTACTTTTAAAACTATTCTTTTCTGTGATGAATCGGTTCAAATCGTTTGAAAACCGGTAAGTGATGCGAAAACTTTTGAGGTGTAGCATCTAAATCTTGAGTCTGAGCATATCGTAAAGCCTGGGACGCTTTGCCACCCCTTTTTTACTTACAATAACTTTTAGTACCTGAGTGTACTTGAAAATGAGACTTGAAATATTTCAAGTTAAAGTTCTACAAGTGACGTCTGATCTTGGAACAAGCTTTTTTTTAAATACTCGCATTTAATACTTTCGTCTTTAATATACTAATTTTCCGTTTTTATCAGTAAAGTGTCACTATTGCACTTCGTTTTTGTAACATATTGAGATTTAGAAGTATCATTTACTGAACATTTTTTCTGATTTTCTTTTAGTTGAATGTGGTACTGTTATTCTTTAAAAAAACGCCTTTATTACACTTAAAATTTCTCGGGATTTGCGATACGTTTGACATTGCATAAAGCTATCTCTTGTGTTTTTTCGGTACCGAAAATGCACATTATCCCGAAAATAGATAGAAATGGAAATATTGTGCTGACACGCCCCTTCTAAAACCACGCCTACTTGTTTATACTTCCTTAATTTTTAGGTAATTGTCACGCACGTGGGATTATCTGACGAGATGTGCAAAGGACAAAACTTCTCAAAAATGTTAAAAATGCTTCATTTAATAACGTTAACTTACGCTTGTTGTTTATGAAATTTTAAATGGGCGTGGCCTATTTTCTTTTTAAGAAAAGGAGAATAATAGGGAATAGCTACTCTTCTCTATGTTAATCCCTGTTTGTGTGCTGCTCAATTAATCGGTCTATTAAAATTTAATTAAATACCAATCAGTTAGTCCTTTAATAAAGGATACCCTTTCTGGTTCAATCTCCTAAAGTTTGTAAAGTAAATCGATAATAAACTTTCACTCATTCATGCCCATTGGATCATCTCAATATTTAATATCCATCTGTCCATACTCCCACGTCCTCTCAACATTCACCGTCTTACAGTATAGTGCATTAAAAATAAATGGTATTGGTCTTGGGGAAGGTGCCGTGTCCCATTTATATTTTTTTTTGTTTTGTTTTGCAGCGAATTAATTTTAGGGAAAATAGAAAATTTCCAAAGTACAATTTGTACGGTTATGCCGAAGGGCATTTGACGGAATTTGCCAGAAATGGTGATTGGAATGGGGCTCCGGTGTTATTTATTCCCGGAAATTCTGGGTCATACAAACAGGCTCGATCCTTGGCGTCTGTGGCGCTGAGAAAGGGTCTGGATAACAATTGGGCTCATCATTTGGATTATTTTACTGTGGATCTCAATGAGGAGTATTCAGCTCTGTTTGGGGGTGTTCTGGAGGAGCAGACGGAATTTGTGGGGCAGTGTATTAAGGAGATTCTCAATCTCTACAGAAGATTGCCGAATAGACCGCAAAGTGTCACAATAGTTGGGCACTCAATGGGAGGAACTATTGCTTATGCTCTTCTGAGAAATTCAGAAATTGCTCCACTCGTAGGGACAATTATTGCCTTGTCTGCTCCTTTGGACAAACCCGCCATCAATTTGGACGTCTACATAAATGCCTTCTACAGGAGCATCAATGAAAAATTCCAGGAGAGCAGAAAAAAGCGTCTGATTGGGAATCAGACAAATACTTGTTGTCCAGGAAGGCATGGGGAAATTTCTGAGGATCCTGAGGCATCTCCTGCAAAGGGTTTCGATGATAAACTCTTGATATCAATTGGAGGCGGAAGTAGGGACGTAATTGTCCATCCTGGACTATCGGATAGCATTTTCAGTGACATCCATACAATGTCAACTTCAGTTCCTTCAGTCTGGTTGACAACGGATCATTTATGTGCTGTCTGGTGCCTCCAGTCAGTTCTGGTGCTCAATAGATTCCTCTACAGCACGATAAAGCCCGTGAAGGGACGCGATGCCTATGGCAAAGGGCATCAGTTCATAGATGAAAAGGACGAAAAACTAGCCAAAGCTATGCATTACCTCAAGAAACCTTCCGTTGACCGAAGGCACAAGGAAGTGATTCTCGTGAGTGGAAATAGACTCGGAGATTGGGTTGAAGATTCAAGAAGAGTCTTCACGCATCAGTTCAAAGGAGGCCTCAACACGACAAGATTCCAAATGGTCCGGCTCACTGATCTGCCCCAATATGAACTGCTCAATGTTGAAATGATAAATCTCGAAAATGATGATTGGCTTTTTGGCTGCGCTGCCCTCGAAGTCATAGAAACCATGAGATATTGGTTAGTCCTCTCCTCCCTTTTTCCCTGAAAATCCTCCAAAATTTTCTTCTCTTTGCAGTTCAAGAGCAACGTCGATATCGGAATATGCAGAGAAATTGCCATCCCTGAAGCATGAGCGGTTGCACTTGAGATTGGATCTTCGGAAGCTGAAGGAGAGTAATCCGACGTGGACTCATTTCATAATTAGGATCTTGCCAACTAAACAACCAGTAAGTAAATTAAAATATTCTTTCAATTTTTTTTGCTTAGATATCTTCTCATTTTTATCCATTAAACTTTTCCTTAAAATGAACATCCGAGTTTAATCGAATTCAACGGAGTTAGAAAAAAGCATCGCAGTAAGATTCTTGCACTGCGAATATATTAATATTAGGGGAGGGTGGGGCAGTTTAACGACGGGGCAGTTTCGATTTTTGCATATTCTTCTTATATTTTTGAAAGGAATGGGATAAAACCTTTATGCTATTGAAGAGATAACTGAGACCCATGTTCATAAAAATAATTAATTTCGTGACTCTTCTCGTTTGAATTCTGTAATTGGTTTTATAAAACTGCATCAAAATGAACAAAATGTTTATTTTCAACAATTTCTAAACTATTGCACTTATCTATTGAAGTAACATAATTGTATTAAATTACCAGTAGTTTTATGTTTATTATAAGGCATTTAGCGTTGAATGAAATCTAAGACGGTTCTGACAATTTTGATTTGAGTTCCGAAACTTCGCGATAGGGGCAGTTTCCGCAGTTTCATGCTAGCACACGGAGAAGTTTCCAGTATCTAACAATTTACTTTTTTAATCAAAATTAACTTAAAATGATCATTGAAAACGTTTTGTAGCTGTTTTTGTCGATAATGGCTCGGGCACACCTTTTAGATCAAGAAAATTTCATGAAGTCGAATTTCGGATCCCCTTCTTTCTCACATGTTTTTCATATGCCCATCTCATTCTTTCGCACTCTTCTTCTTCTTTTAAACATCATTCCAAATTCAATTTAGCTCAATCGAATTTGGTATGCGAAAGAATGAGATAGTCATATGCAAAACATGTGAGAAAGAAAGGGTTTCGAATTTCGATTTCATGAAATTTTCCTGATCTAAAAGGTGTGCCGGAGCCATAAAGTTCGAAATTATGAAAAATAGTATTTCCTAAAAGTTCATAAAAATATTTAAAAAATAATCATTCAGTGTTTTTTAAGTGCTTGAAAATGATAAATTTAATTTTTATAATATCTTTTCAGAATGTTTTCAGCAAGATATTGTAAATTTTTTTTTAGTATTATAAAAATTCAAGACTTTAAAATAATATTATAAAACTGTTATACTAAAAAGGACATGTTCTAAGGCGATATAATGATCCAACAATGTACAGAATTGGCTTAGCACTACAAAAGACATTTCTTTCGTTTAAAAATTCAAAGAAAATTGCTCAATTAATGAGAAATAGGCTTGAAAATCCTTGGCGATATTTTATTTTCTCTGTATGATTAATTAGTGTTCAAATTCTGTTATAAAGTCCTTTTTCGACTATATTTTTAGGTTTTAGAGTCTTAGAAGACTTCAAAATAGTAATTTTAATCAATTCTGGTATTTCAATTTTCCTATAAACACGTTTTATCTTTCTTAAAAATTGCGTCATATTTATCTTGAAATTGCCCCGCAACGGGGGACTTTCACGCATTCTGCCATTCAAGTAAAATCATCTTCTCCACAATAGACCAATGAAATTAAAGGATTATTATTATTATTTTTATTAAACCCAAACCCAACTGTAATTCACAGAATATACAAAGTTTTACTTCTGTTTATCATCTTTTTGCAAAATGGTCTCAAAATCCATTTTGCAATTTAGGGGTGAACTGCCCCACCCTGCCCTATTGTAATTTTATTAATTTTCTTCAATATTCTTGCTAAAATTCTTTTTCTATCATGATTCTAAATGAAACAAAGAATAATTCTATTGATTTGGAATGGGGAAAAAATATTTCATCAGTCCAAAAACAAGCAGTCGCATTCTATGAAAAGCATCGGGATTACCTCTCTTTACTATATAGCAAATAGCTGAGGACTTTTAAAAAATATCTTAATTTCCTTCAATCTTCTACTTTGTAATTACGTACGAACATTTGAAAAAAATAATTTAGGAGTCAGGAAAAATTATTTTCTTTATGGGACACCGGTGTTCCAATCGTCCTTAAAGGGTTAAAACACTTTTTTAATCTTCCCCAGAGCTTTCGGTCCGGATCACCGGAAAATCTTCAATCATACACTAATCACGCCAGTTCAAACATCTAATAGAATCTCAGAGATCTAAAAATGTTTCGCGAAACATTAGAAACCGAAAAAAAGTTTCAAGAAATTCAAAGCCAATGATAAGCCTAGATCAGCTTATAGAGGTGTGATTCCTTCGTTGCAAATTCGGATTGTGGCAAACTTGAACGATATTTATACATAAATAATGCAAATTTCGTTTAAATTGTATTTAACTTATTATCGTTATTAATGAGGAAAATTGGATGAGAAATGCATAAAAGTGTCTGAAAATCTTTAAAGTCGATTATCTCGGAAACTATGAGAGATAGGGGCCTCAAACTTTACATCTGTTTGGAGTGTTTGGACCCTTGTTCAGGATTGAGATGTGCAAAATTTCACTTGGAAGTGAGGAAAATTAGGTAAAATTGCAAAAAAAATACAGTGCGTGAAAACACACCAAATATTTCGAAGTTTGCGAAAATCCTCGAAAAATACAGCGGTCCGCGAAACTCAGCAGCAAATTTTTATTTGTCCAATTTTTTTTTACTGGCAACATTTTATTTTATAGTGCTCATTTTGAGCTTCTGGCAATCAATTTTTTACTTTTTTACTGACTACTTTTTAATTTCCATTGCTCATTTCCATTTTTTTATTTCCATTTTCATTTTTTATTTTTTACTGACCATATTAAAATTTTTTGCTGACCAATTTTTATTTTCTTCTTACCAACTTGAGTACTCTGGAGGTTCTTGACAAGATATAGAAAAAAAACCTCAAAAGATCCGTGATTTTTGGAGAAGGGATGAAGAATCCTCTGACCAACGGTGGTAACTGAGGTGTTTCTGACATAATATTCAAGAAAATCCCAGAAGATCTGTGATTTCCTGGAGGATTAGGAATTGTCTCCTGACCTGGATGATGTTGTGGCATGTGTCTGTTATGATATACATGCGAATTGGAGCAGTTCTGTGATGTTGGGAAGGAAGAGAATTTTTCACCAGGATTGTTGTAATACATCAGCGTAATACATCGGTGTATTACGTCGGCGTAATACATAGCTATAAATGGGCCCTAACTCTGTTCGTCAATTGGACTACAACTTAAAGTACAATTGAAGTCGGGGGGGGGGGGGGGGGGGGGTGAATAATGGCCAGCGAGTGACAGATTGGCATATCGCGCTGAGCAGTCCGTGATCGCAATAAATAGGCACCCAAAGTTTGGCCTCTAGAAAAGTAATATTAAAAGAAAAGAGATAGCAAAGCGTTCCAGCAACATTGTGGAATGCTCGAACTCACTACTTTATCAAATGAATTAATTTTTTACATGATTAATGGATGCTTGTCCTGCTGCGGTTTGTTTACTTCCCTTTGTAGGTCATCAGAAAAGAACAATTTAAAATTAAAATGTGGTTAAAGTGTGCGCATTTTTTTCATTCTTTGACCTTAATTTGATAACCAAACCCCTAATTTTTAATTTTTAATCTAAAAAATCCTATATAGTAAGGTGGAGTAACTGGATCATTTTCCGTAGAGAGCTACTTAAACGCTTGTTTTTGGACTGATGATTTTTTTTACTTCTTCTAAATCCATAGAATTATTCACTGTTTCATTCAGAAACACTTTTTCGGCGGTTGATCCGCCAAGTTTGTTTTTTAATCACAGTAGCAAACATACAGTAATTTTAGAACAGGTAAATTTGCAATTTATCATCACGAAATTATTATTTTTTTTCAATAATATTATATCAAGCTTGAACAAAATTCTGTTAGATTGATGAATAATTTTCAGCTTAGATTTACCTTATTCACTTGGTAAAGCAACTTATTTGAAAAACAAGTTTAAAAACATTTTTTGTCCGGCAGGATGAAAGCGATTCAAGCGGAATCACAGGAAAAATTTAATCATTATAAAGCTTTGGATCTTACAAAGCATGTGCACTTTCTCCTAACCTTGATATTTTCAGGTGCTTTTGAATTTTATATTATTTCGAAAAAAAGTAATATATCTAAAAGAATCCTAGCCCGAAATAAAGAATGCCGTATGACGTCTCAAGATTCGTTTCTTAATTTCGATTTATGACAAAAATTAAAGTTGAATATCTCAGGAACGTATAAAGGTTTCTCTATACTTATTTTAGGAAAGCTTGAGCTTAAAATCACGCACAGCTCAATCTTAAAACGGTAAATGCACGCACAGCTCAATCTTAAAACGGTAAATGCGCTGAAAAATATGCACATCGCAATCATAAAACGATTAAGTTTGCGCTTAAAAAAGCGCATTCTTAACCGTTTTATAACTGAACTGTCTGTGTTTTTAAGCGCAATCTCAACTATTTTATGATTATGCTGTGCGTTATTTTAAGCGCAATCTTAACCGTTTGATGATTGAGCTGTGCGTGATTTTAAGAACATTCTTAACCGTTTATGATTTAGCTGTGCGTGATTTTAAGCGCTTTTACCGTTTTAAGATTAAGCTGTGCGTAATTTTAAGCGCATTTACCGTGTTATGATTGCGCTATGCGTCTTTTTTAATGGCAATCTTAGTAGTTTTATGATTGAACTTTGCGTATTTTTAATTTTAATGACATAACATGCTGAATTTGATCAAAAATATGAGTATTGATCAATTTATATAGCCAGATATTAGTGGACTATACAATAGCTCGTATACTTTCATATATTTATCAGTAAATAAATTTTTTAATTAAATAAAAGTCAGTTTTTCTAATAATTTAGAAGATATTTTTAGACAAGAGTAAATTTGAGCTTATTTTTATGAGAAAATGTTTCAAGGTTATATTTAAAAAATTATACTACTGAGCAAGTCTAAGAATTCATAATACAAAATAATATTTTCGCTTTATTAAATTTCAAAAAAAATATAGTTTTGGGGTAGAAGTCCTATCGTGGTAGACTTAACGAATATGTTATGTTGTTTGAAAATGCAATGAAATTTTAATTATTTTTAATAAAAGTAAAAGGCAAAAGTCGAAGCTGTCCTTTTCAAGGAAAGTAGTGCTCAATGTTGATCAACAGTAAAAAATCAAAATTTTGAAGAATGGTATTTTGATTAAGATTATTTTGAAAACATGCACAGCTTAAGCATGAAATGGTTAAGATTGTGCTGAAAACATGCACAGCGGTTAGACTTAAAACAGATGGTGCTCGTCAAAACCAGTACGGCAGTAGAAGTCCTATCGTGGTAGACTTAACGAATATGTTAGAATGGAATTATCCTTTTCTTTTAGGTGCAAATGAATGTGGATATTCACGCTGCCGGCGATCGTGAAGTGAAAGCCTCAATCCAGAGATGGTACTCCTACTCTCCACAAGTCGTCATTGAAGACACCGTCCTGGGCAGTTCATCGTACAAATTGTCCATAATGGGATTGGAGGAGGCGCATCAGGCCATGGAGCTCGTCATTCAGCCGAAATCGTGCTCAAAGCCAGGGTACCACAGTGTGGCCAGAGTCTGTGTACCATGGACAGAAGGGTTTGATCGTTATCACTATTTTACCGAAACATCATATGATCCTCTCTATCTGTATGTCCCAAAATCAAAGCCCCCTGGCTACAATTCAACTGTCAATCCTGTAAATGTCTTTCTGCATCTCGATCCCAATTGTAGGTACCGGGTGAGTGTGAGGAATTCCTTTGGTATGACATTGGGTAGAATTGTTCAGCAGTATTCTCATTGGTTACCTGCCCATCTTGCGGCTATTTTGTTTCTCTCCCTCAAGTATCAGATATCCCTGACACCGGGTCTGGAACCATTCAAATGTGGCTCCTTGAGGTGTGCCCTGATTAAGTCCACGCCTTTTTTTATTGTCTCAGCATCTCGGGTGTTTATTAAGGTAATCCTCTTGGCAAAGCAATTACCCGATCCTGATCCCTATGACCACTCAATTTTAATTTCTGTGATCATTCATGGGGCCTCAGTGGCCATTCTGACAATTCTAGTTGCAGCTTCTTGGGCAGGAATTTGTTTTATGGGTGAAACTGTCCACAAGATTCTGCTGAAGTTGATAAAGTTACCAATTCCCTCAATGGCATCACTCGTAATGTCGTCCTTTGAGAAATTTCCCCTTTCTGCAATTGTGATACTCATTTCCATTGCAATGGCTTCTTGTGGTGCTCTCAGTCTTATCCTGGCGTCTGGGATTTATTTTATGTTGATAACGAAGATGTACGAAGGGTATCTGGAGGAGTTTATCTTCAATACAGCCAAGGAGATTGCGGAGAAATTGTATGGGCAATGGAGGCGGAGGAGGAGCGAAGGTCAGGTGGAAGAGACAAATCCTTTAGTTGCAGCTGCAGAAGGTGCAATTGAAGGATCGTCTGAGGAAATTCCTGAAAGTCCAGAAACTCCTCCAGAGCCAAGTAATTCTCAAGAAGCTCCTCCTGAGGCAATTGAAGGTCCTTCAGAAGGAGCTCCTGAAGAAGGGACTCCTCAGGGAGAAAATGCCGAAGAATCCGTGCAAAGCGATGTCCAGGAGAATTCCGAAACGAAGGAAGACTCTGAACTGGACAAACTTCTGCAGGATTCATTCAGGCAACAAATGAAGTATGAAGAGAAGCGGAAGCAAGAAGAAGCTGTTCTTAGGGTTGAATATGATGCCATCCCAGAAGGTCTCAGCAGTATAAATTTCCATCTCTGTCTCTTCTTTATCTTGCTTCTGCTCACCATTATCAATTTGCCCACAGCCCTCACATGGGGCCGAAATTATCCCTTTGAGAAAGTTCTGAGCAATGATCCATCCTTTATTCCTGCTATCATTGTGATCATCTCCCTGGCTCCACTTTGGCAACTGTCAACGCCACGGAGTGTCCATGGATACAGGACTATTGGATGTGTTCTGTACGTAGCTGCAGCTACATGTATCCTCTATTGCCAGGATTCAGTTTACCGTCTCAATGGGGTTATCTGTGGGATCTTTGCCACAATCAGTATTCAGCAGACCTTCTCAACGCGCATCCAAGAAGGACTGCGCGAAACCATGAATACCGCCGATAGAATCTACTTGGACAGGATAAAGCATTTCCTAGGCGGTGATAATTAAGCAATACAAGTGACAGTTTTTTTTTAAGTTTATTTTAAGCAATCTAAAGCAATTTCGTACGCTTTTGAATTTTATGAATTCACATCGCCATTAAAATAGCGATCACAGCGCTCCTGGCGGCTGCTGGATGAATTTGTATTGTCCTGAAAAGTTTAGGTTACTAAAATCGTTCTATTGCGTCCAAGGGAAATTCAGTTGATTAGAAAAACGTCTGGAGATGTATTTTTTTATGGAGGGTCACCGAAGACCAGAAGTTGATATCTCTTACCGTTTGAGCTCTAAAATGGTGACCAATTACAAAAAAGACGCTTTGAGTTCGATCAGTACAATTAAGAAAGACAAAAATTACCCACAAAGTAATTATTGATTACGCTGGCACACCTTTTCAATTGAACGAAATTCAATCAATTTACGTATTGTCTAAAGTTATTCATCTTTGTATCCATTCAGTACATACAATTTTTTCCCATTTTGCCAAAAGCAAATTCCTAGTCCAGATAAAGGGTATCAAAAAAAGCGACTTGTGCTTCATTTCTCACTTGTGAGTTTTAATGAAAATCTATCTCGGGAACAGATTAAGATTTTTTTCTTGCTCTTTTTTTATTTGAAACGTAATTTTGTTCTGTTTAAAACTATTTACTCGATTGTAGATTCAAGTTTTTTTCGTAATAGTCTTTTAACCTTTTTTTTAAGAAAATGTGAAAATAGTTTTTCTGCAAAACCTCATTCTTAGAAATTTTAGTTTTTTTTACTATTTATCAGTATCATTGAGTACATGAAAAACTTAACTTTTAATTTTGAGTTTAACAGGTTTTATTTAAAATTTGAAAATGCAGTGAAATTTTAATTATTTTTAATAAAAGTTAAACGCAAAAGTGGAAGCTCTCCTTTTCAAGGAATGTAGTGCTCAATATTGATCAGCAGTAAAAACAATCAAAATTTGGAAGAATGGTATTTTGATTAATATTGTTTTTAGAACATGAACATGCACAGCTTAAGCATGAAATGATTAAGATTGTGGTGAAAACATGCATAGCTGTTAAACTTCTTAAAACAGATGGTGCTCGTCAAAACCGGTACAGCCGAGCACAGCTGAAGAATAAAATGTATAAAATTGTGCATAAGTCCTGCATAGCTCAAACAAAATTGAATCTAAATTTTTAACAGTTTCCTTAATCTTAATCTTTTATGTTCAACAGCTGTGTGCGTTTTCAGCACAATATAATCCGTTTTATGTTTGATCTATGCAGATTTTATGCACAATATCTGAAAAGTGAAATTGAGATTGAAAATGAAATTGAAATTCCAATTTTCATTTGACAGAAAGAAACAAATATATCTTGTTTTAGTTTGAAAGAGTAAGACGTAAAATTCCAATCAATTGAATTTTACTCAATTGAAAAAGGTGTGACAGCGCCATGAAAAATCAAATTTGGAATTTTCTCTACTTATTTTTTTTAGGTTTCCTACGACATATTGTCGTATAAAAGTAAATCCCGTTTAACGAGTGCACATTTTTACAAGTTGTGGTTCTTATTTAAAAAAAAAAATTTACAAGATCATGATTTTCTTAGTAGAGAGGTTATTGTGGAAATTGTGGTTATGTTGGATCTAACCTAGAAAAATTTTACATGAAATACAGTAGACTCTCTCTCAATTGGGCATTTGGGGCAAAATGTCATCCGGTTTATCGATAGATTTGGGCGTCAAAGGCTGTGTAAATTCCACAAAAGGCGCTCAATTATAAAGAATCACGATGAAATAGGAAGAACTACAGCGAATTTGAGCAAATTAGCTTCATAATTAAACGTGAAAATTGTCAACAAAATTATTCGCCCGATTGAAAACAAGCCGATTGAGCGAGAGTCTACTGTACTTGAATATTAAAATAAACACGTCTAAAATTTAGGCGTCTAGTAATTTAGGCATTTTGATTTTGATGCATAATGTCGCAATAACTTTAATTTGTAAACATGTTTCAAAATTACTTATGAGAGTGACAGAGATAACTACATGTCGGTCTCATTTTTTTCTCACTAAAATTTTAAAAACATATTTACAAAACAAAAGTCATTGTGCGCTAGGCATAATAAAACTACTTAATTTTATCTTTTGTCTGATTTTCTTATTTGTTAAACAGAAAGGAAATTGTGGTTATGTTAAGACTAGCCGGCCTAGCAATGTCAAATATACAAAATTTCTTCTGTTTGTTGATAATTTAAGGCACTTTAAAAACAAAAAGAATTTTTAAAAGGCCTAGATATCTTATTACTATCAAATTACCACGGAAATTGTGATTATGTTGGCCCTAACCTAAAATATTTCTATCAGAATGCTAAAAAACTCAAGAATCTTGATTCACTTCCTTCACTTCTATTGAGATTTTAAATGTGTCTTTCAATTGATACTGCATTAAGCCGTAACCTTAGAACGTTTTTTTTTTTTTGAGGTTAGAGTTTTTAAATCTCTGATTTTAATACAAGTTTGAAGTGAAAAACGTGCTGAAACACTTAATTTCTTTCTCAAATTATCCAAAATTGCCTTTTAAAGCAAATTAAGGTGTTTGTATAATTTTTAAGATTATAGAAAACTTCTAACCTAAAAATAGCTTACAGAAAAAATGAGAAATCTAGGCCTTGCTTTTCTATTATTTATATAATAGTATTATTATCTACAGCAGTAGTAGTTATATTATCTACAGGAGCTACATTACTAATTAGAAGATTTTCCCAAATTAAATTTATCTTAATTTTTAAAGGTTAGGTTTAACATAACCTAAAACTTTTCAAATTAATTTATTGGCGAAATTAAGAAATCGGAACTAAAGTACGGACTTAAAGAATCAAAGCGTTCTACTAAAAAAAACCCTTGTAAGATTACAGTCTAAGTGGTAACATTTACCAATAATAAACCTCCTTGTTTTAGACCCAAAAATTAAATACAAATTAAGAATGGCAGGAAATCGAATTTTGACATGATGGACAAGATAAGAATCACAACAATTAAATGATTTTCTTTAAACTGAAAATACTTTATCGTCGTAAAGATTTTATTCCTTTGAATTCGTTTGGAAGTAATTTTGAGTATCAGCCCCGCGAACAAATTTACGAAATTTGTTCTGCTCCTTTGAAATAGATTTTTTTTGCTTTTACTGGATACTAAATCGGTTTTAACTCCGTTCGTAAATTGGACTACAACTTAAAGTACAATTGAAGTCAGGGGGTGAATAATGGCCGGCGAGTGACAGATTGGCATATCGCGCCGATCAGTCCGTGATCGCAATAATCGGCACCCAAAGTTTGGCCTCTAGAAAAGTCATATTAAAAGAAAAGAGATAGCATAGCGTTCCAGCAACATTGTGGAATGCTCGAACTAACTACTCTATCAAATGAATTAATTACACAATCGCAAAGAAAGTGGCAGTCCTCGAGCAATTTCAATACTAAAAGTCGTTGATAATTTTAAAAAATGACATGGACTATAGCGACCTAAGCGTCAAATCTGGAACCAAATATGGACTATAGCGAGACTCTACTGTATGTTTTAATTTTTGAGATTGCTCGAAAACGCGTCGCGCGATCTTTTTCATTTTTGGATCTGTTTTAGATTGGATCTGTTTTTTTCAAAATACCATTGAATTATTCCTAATAACGGTTTTTCAGGGACAATGTTTAAAAAGGCTCTAGAGAGCGCATTTTCAGGCGAATGGGGTCATAGTTGGGGTCGTTGGAAAGGTCTTGGAATTTCCGACAAAACTAAACCGGTTCCAATCGGTTTTGAATCGGTAATGAACCGGTTCATAACCGATAAAAAAATTTATCTGAAAATCAATCCTATTACTTTTAAAACTATTTTGGGGGATCTTTTGAGAGATTTATGAATCGGTTCAAATAGATTAAGAACCGGTAAACGGTAAATAATGCGAAAGTACTTTTGCGGTATAGCATCTAAGTCACGAGTTCGAGCATTTCGCAAAGCCTGGAGCGCTTTGCCACCCTTTATTCGAAATTCAATTAAATTACTCCTGAGGTGTATTTCGGGAAATATACTGAGTGATTTATAAATCGATTCATATCGGTTGTAAACCGGTAATGAACCGGTTATAAAGCGATAAGTAGTTTTTGTTCAAAATAGATCTCTTTTTTTCAGTGCAGTAAGAAAATTGTTTGATGTAATTACTTCAATTGAGTTAGAAAATTGGAAAAATGAAACCAAATGAGATAAGTAACTTCACATTTTATTACACTGGCTTAAACGGAACCGGTTTTGAATCGGTAATAAACCGCTTCATAACCGATAACTAATTTTTATTCGAAATTCAATTATATTACTCCTCAGGTGTATTTTGAGCAATGTTTTGAGTAATTTATGAACCGATTCTTATCTGTTGTGAACCGGTAATGAACCGGTTATGACCCGATAAGTAATTTTTGTCTGAAAATCAATTTTATTACTCTTGAAACTATTTCAGCTGAGACCCGGTAAACAGTAAATAATACAAAAGTAATTTTGAGGTGTCACGAGTTCGAGCACTTTGCAAAGTCTGCGGCGCTTTGCCACCTCTTTTTCCAAAAAATTCTAAAGAGGCGTGGCTTATTGATTTCTCTCAAAGAGGGCAGGGTCTAAAAAAAAACAAGCGGGGCTTACTCAAAAACAAAAATACCTCCAATTAGATTGCAATTAATGCCAAAAATAAAGAGAGAAAATTTTAATGACGAAATAATTTGATAATAATCACATTGAAGCAAAAAAAAAGGTGTACTCCGAGTGTGAATTCTACGTATTTTCTGTGAAGTTCTGTAGATCTAGTCAAAATATTTAATCTGTTGATTTGGGGCACAAAATCACATGAGAGAATCGTGCAGAAAATCCATTCATCGCAATGTTTGGGAAGTAGAGAACGGAGAAGAAAGTAAAAGATGTTTTCTTAATAATGTAACATTATAATAATATTTACGTAAGGCTCTTAAATATTACAAAGATGTAATGTTAAAGTAAATATAACTGTGTCACATAAAAGACAAGAAACACAGGACTTTCACTTAGCTGGATGGGGCAGTGCCACCGGAACAGCAACGTCCAGACGTTCCTGAAGCATCTTCAAGGTGAACATCTCCGGCATCTTCGTCGGCTACAACGAGGGCTTGGGATCGTCTCATTGAGTTGTTGCGAGACAGGGCGGCATTTTGAGCCTGTTTAACTTCGTGGGCATCAATCATGTCGTTGGTTAGCTCCAGGAAGAGCTCATCGATGCCCTCGTTCATCTTGGCGGACGTTTCGTAGTGCTTTGCCCCAACGGCTGATGCATAGGTCTGAGCTACGTCCAGAGTCACATTGCGATCTTTTGCCAAGTCTGTTTTGTTGCCAGCTATGGCCAGGACGATATCCGTGCCGAGCATTTTTTTGAGTTCCTTCACCCAATTTTTAACTTTTTGGAATGAATCTTCATCCGTGATGTCGTACACCAGGATGGCTCCATTGGAAGAGCGATAGTAGATGGGACCCAGGGCATGGAATCGCTCCTGGCCAGCTGTATCCCAAATACTCAGATTTATCCGTCTCCCATTGACATTGATTTTTTTATTGAGGAATGACGCCTGGAAGCCGAAGAAGCCATACAAATAACAATTTCAGGGCATTTTGGGAGGTTTTTCAGGGGGGAATCTTTTGTGACTAATGGGTAGAATGGATTTCTCAATCTTCTGATGAATCTTAGTGATAAGAGATAAAGGAAAAACCAGACAAAATAGTTCTTACCTGAAGAGTGCTAATGTGTTTTGGATTGAATTTATCCTCGACGTAGCGCAGGACTAAGGATGTCTTGCCTACACATCCCTCTCCCAGGAGGACAATCTTGAAATTATATACACTTTCGTTGCTGCTGGACATTGTTTAACATTATCGTTGACTCCAGGAAATTGGTTGAAAAAAAATAAATTAATTCGGCGCAAGCTCCTTCTGTCAAATTTATGCTGTCAGTTTTTTTTGCAGTGAGAATTTTGACAATCAGCTGTTTCGAATGTCAGAAAAAGCCGCTTCCCGGAAGTCCAAACAACTCTGTCAATTTTCACCCAAAGTTGTCTAAAAAATTTATTTCACAGTGAAAAATCACAGGAAAATCTGTGAAAAATTCATTGAGAAATTTTCCATAGTTTGCTGAGGTGTGGCAAGGGATTTTTGAGAAAATTTCGTGAAAATTTGCATTAGCTTACGCGGGGTTGTACGCCATCTTTGAAATTGTCTACAATCCCCTTTTTGAACGGTGCTCGCAGTGTTTGGCAAAATAAGTGAATTTTCCTGTAAAACTTTGCTTAATTCACCGACAAAACTGTGTTGATCGGGCATCGAGTGACCAAGGAGTGGATATATCAAATTGTCATAAGGTATAACTTTGATTTTCAATGTGAAAAATCCATTTGAAAACCGCGTCTCAGGCAAAAGACTCGGCTGTGGCTGTCCAAGTTGCCCCGGAAAGTTTTCAAACGGACACACACGGAGTGTGAAGAAAATTTTGCATTGGCTTTTTCCCCCCATAGCCAGTGGTTTATTTGGGTCAAAATATTGCTATTGTGAAATCCAATTGTGCAAATTTGCAGTGATAGGGATTTGGAAGCTTGACGCAGTGCCATTGAGGTAGAATTTTTTCTTTTATGCTGCGAGGTGAAATTTTTCGAAAACCGTCATTTTTGCGGAAAAAAAATAATGCCCATTTTCTCTGCGAAATCCCCCGTGAAAAGTCACTGTGGCAGTGTTGAAGGATTATTTGCTGATTCTCCCATCTGCCTGGATGAATGATCTTGCAGAATTCCACAATCCTGAGCCTCTTTTGCCTTTGTTTTCCCTCACTTGTTCAAGGGGCGACATGAAAGAGACGCCTTCACTCTTTAGCGCTTTGTTTGCGTCCCTGTCAAACGGGGCCGCGTATGCTATTGCAGAAAGTAAGAACCTTGCTCCAGCCAGTGCTTTTCCATCCGCCACGGCGCATTTTCCAGCCCTATCAAACCCAAAAATGCAATAATTGCCATTTCCCAGGATACCCTGAGCATCGCGGATTTCCCCAATCAAAAGCCTCCTATGATCAATGTCGAGACGTCAAAAAAAATCGTTATACTTTCTATTTTTGCCACTTGCAAAAAATCGCTCTTTTTTTCGGCCACGCAGAATATTGTCTGGCTTTTGAGACACCTTCACCTTTCTTCTCGACCAATCTCATTTCCGAACCTCCCGAGAATGTGCCATTTTGAGACCTTCTTGCTCTTTCTCTCTCTCTCATTTGCCCCTCTCCGGCGTCTCTCTTCGGGCCCGCGCCGACAAAACAACCGTGCGAGGCCCGCAGATGGCAGCTGTGGTGGGAAATATTTTTTGGCTGCTGCTGGCAAAAAAAAAGAGAAAAAGCCTCCCAATTTGCAAATTCACGGCATGAGAGAGACGGTGAGTGATTTGAGAAGGACACAAAAAGTCGCGCTGTGTTATTGACCGCTTCATTGTTGGCCTCTCAGACGCAGATTGCGAACAACAAAAAACCATCAGCGAGACAAAATCATTGCGTAGTTGGCCATCTCTCTATCTCTCGCCCTGTCTCTGTCGCACTCGATCTCAGGGGTTGCTGTGATAGGTCTCTTTCGACTTTTTGAGATTCCATATTGCACGTGAGATGCACATGTCGCACTTACAAAAACAATTGCCTCACTCACTTGCACTTACGTTGGTAAGTTACAATGGGAAGACGCCCTTGTTTTGGTGCAGAAGAACCGCCAAGATGTTGCTCGGATTCGTTCTGAGAATTGGTCTCGTGTTGGGTTTTGTTGTGGTTCTATACACCGCAAAACGGATTAGTGTCGAATTACAGAATTATGCTAAAGATTTTGTGGTGTATTAGTTCTTGATTGTAGGCCAACACCAAAAGCATACCCTACAAAGGGGAAAGTGGGGCACTTTTGATTTCGAACACCTTTGCAATAGGGTTTTTTATCCTATTTTTAAATGGAACTGTGCCTTATCATCAAGTAATTACAGTGCCCGCTTTGTAATCCGGTTGATTGGGAGACAAAATGACAGATGTCCGCTTCGTAATCCGGATAGATTTTTTTGAATTTGTTCAACGTCTCGAAAATATAATACAAGATTTTTTTTGTAGAATTAGAATAAAACTTTCAAAGAAGATTAAAAAGACATAATTGGAGAAGTCTATTCAATTATACTTCATTTATTAAACAAAAACATCACAGGATAGTTCATTTTCATTGCTGAACACGCATGCATACATAACCTGAAAAGTATTTTAAATGTAACCGTCGACAAGTTGTCCGGATTACGGCGATCCGGATTAGGAAGCGGGCACTGTAATGACCAGTGCACAATCACTTTTGTTTGTAAACATGTTTTCAAAATTTCCCATGAGAATGAGCGAGATGACTAGATCTAGATCTCACTCACTCTAATTGAAATGTGAAAAAAACATGTTTACTAAACAAAAGTTATTGTGCGTTGGGTATAACCTGACAATTGCTTTGAGTAACTAAATTATATGGCCGTAGAGTGTAGTAGCCACTTTAGCCATGTTTAGGAAAAAAAGGAACTATTTTATTATAACTTTTGAACCCTTATTATAAGATAACTCAAATTTCACACAGTTACTTAAATGTATTGGCTCTAGATTGGTGAAATAGTCCTACAATTTAACGCTGGTCTACTTAAAAAACTGATTTTATTAACAATGCTAAAATAACCACTTCGTCACCACTTATAACCACTTTTTATCAGTTTTGTAACCACTTCTCGCCACCCACTGAAAGGTCTAAACCACGGATCACTATATTCCTGGATAGTAGGTAGACATTTTTATTTCCCATAGTAGTGCAAACTAAGTGAATAAAAGTACGAATAAAAACGTCGTACCCTTTTGCTTCTTGATATTCTCGAGACTGAAAATCACTTAAATCCTACATTTTTCATTCCTCAGCATCAAATCGCATCATTCTTGTGTGCACTTTTATTTGCTTTGTTTACACTAATATGAGACACGAAAATCTCTACATACTATCCAGGAATATAGTAATCCGTGTCCAAACTCAATTATTTTCTGTAATGTTATGAAAAGAATAGAGGAGACTGGGGCAATCATCTTCCAGATGGACCCCTAATTTAAAAAAAAGAGACTGAGGCTTGAATTTTTTTTTATAGATAGCCTTCATGAAATTTCTTAAACTTACAAAGTTTCAAGGGATTCGAGGAAGGATTATATAAAATAAAAAAATAATAATGAAATTTTGAGCCATATTTTTGGAATATTTGGCTTACAGAAAATATCAATACTATAATTAGCTCAATTTAAGCACATTTCTCGTTAAGATAGAGAAAAATTATCTTCGACAAAGTTGTAGAGGAATAAATTTCCTATAAAAATATGTCTATTTGATATTTTTAACGTTTGCGAGAGTAAAACGTCACAAATTATCCGAAGACTGACAAAATTTGCCCCAGCAATTTTGAGAAACTACACAAAATCGACTTTTAGAAAATGATTCGAAAGTCACATTTCTTTCGAGATAGACGAAAATAGTCTTCTGCAATGTTGTAGAGCAGTAAATTTCCTAACACAATATACTCATTATAAAACGTAAGTTTTCTCAGAGCTCGTGAAAGAATTAAATATGCGTTTTGACAAGGTTTGCCCCAGTCTCCCCTACATTCAGCATTTCTTTTTCCTCCTGATCACAATATTACTCACTTTAAATGATTTTCCTTCACTTTTATTTGAGAAATCAAATTATTAGACTATTGCAGAAAGTAAAAAAAAAATAGTTTTGACAATTGAGAATCTACGAAGTGAAGTTAGCGTCGCCTATTGAAAAGAGTAGGCGACAGGTGGAAAAATCAATATTCCAGAATATTAGGGGAAAGTCGTCTGCCTTCAAACGAAAAATGGAGTTCCAAACTTAAGATTTTTTTCTGAAGAATCCACAAAATGGATTTTATTTTCTACTACACTAAAAAATTCTCTTGTTCATTCGGCGTATATGATTACCTCATTTAGCACTTGCAAGTCCTCAGTTTTTCCTTCTGAGGAAATTAAAAAAGTGATGTCGATTTGTATGAAGGCAGCTGGCATAGTCTGCCTTCAAACGCGAGGCAGCTGCCTTTAAATGTTTTTTTTTCACTGAGAATATTGAATGAATAAAACTAAATGGGCTATAAATGATTAGATTGAAGCCTAACGCACTCACTAAAATCATCACTGCACTCAAAAGACATTAAACAATAACTTTTCTTCACATTTTTCTGAAGAACTGTTTTGCACTTGAAAATTTGGAAGAAAAAGCCATTGAAGTTGACAATTGTCAACTTGAAACATCCCGGCCGGAGCAAGATAGCAGGTTATAAGTATTTGTATGACGTTCGTCAGAGAAAAGTAGGAGTTCGATTTCACATGTTTTGATGTATGGAAAGATAGGATTTAAAGGCACACGACATTAGCATTTAAAGGCTGCTGCAGGGTGATATTTTCAAATTTTTGCCACCCACAAAAATTGTGTCATCTGAACCAAAATGTATTAACAGAAATATTAAGCCTGAATAACCTTCTATGTGTCACAATGGAAGATTTATTTGTAAAATGATTTTTACTATGAAAAATCACATGATTTATGGAACATCAAAATTACAGTTTAGAGCTCATTTTCATTTTTTTTTGATCTAGCATCTAGAAAATAGGAGCTAGGCTCTCCATTTTTTGATGATTTGTGAGGATGATGGATAGCTACCTAATAGTTAATAGAATATAATTTATGCTTTTGAGAATAACGAAAAAATCGCAACATTTGAAGGCTGCTGCATTTAAAGGCAGACGACTTTCCCCTACCACTTTTCGCCATGCCTCATTTTTATATAAAAATAATATAATATATAAATATTAATTAACTAAATACAAATTTTATGAATTCCGCAAGTGTAATTAAATATTCATTAGACAAACTATTTATCCAAAAAGGTATATTTTGCTTGATGAATATTTGATGACATTTAGTATATTTGATAAGAAATATTGGATTCTATGCACTTTCTTAAAAAATGTTCAAAATCGAAAATACAAAAAGAATAATTATTATTTTTCCGCTTTGTACGTAGCAGCAGTAAAATTACAAATAACTGTGTCTCATTTATTTCATAAATCGCGAAAAATAGCCATTTCAATATAAGTGGCGAGAAGTGGTGATTGTACCCTTTATTCCCGAAGTTCAAAAATTTTTAATATACCATAGGGTGAATGGAACACCTATTGACACTTTAAGAACTCGTGTCAGGAGCTATTTTGACACCCTACTCTGTACCATTTGGAATACGAAATTTGAACACTTAGCCTTATCGAAAAACGTAGATTAATGAAAAAACGCCATATTACTTACATTTTATTAGATACATTATATAAATTTCAACATTTTGATAAAAGTGTCAATAGGGGGTCCCCTGTCGAAGAGGTGTTCATTCGACCCTATATCCAAAGTCAAAGTTTTCACAATAAACTAGCTTGTTGAGAAATTAGAGCAGTTCAGCCATATGGATAAACCTTAAACCAAAAGCCTTTATAAGGCTCAGTTCCATTTAAAATATGAAAATATAGCAAATTTCAAAGATGTAGCAATTCAAAGATACCCCACTTCCCTCTACTAAATGAATAGACAAGCATTCTAACTTTATCGAATGATCAAAATCTTGGTTGCGCCGTTGCGCACTGATTGTTTCGCTCAAAATTTGTTTAGCGGTCACAAGACATGGGAAAGTTTTATACATACGCGTTTAAACTTTTCGCTTTTTAACTTGTCATTTTCTGTATTTACCCGTTCGCTATTTGAACCGATTTGAACAGATTTATTGTTTAACTAAAGATTTCGTGAGGAAAGTGGAGGTAAAGAGATGAACCTCGGAAAAAAATGTAATTTTAGGCTCTCCTAAAAGTTCTTGAAAATTTTGGATGTGTGTAAAGAGATTCTGGCAGCATCCCATATAGAACTTAGAGTTTTTCACGAATTTTTCCTTTACCAACATTTCACTATCTTTATGCACAAAAAAAATTATACAGTACACTCTCTCAAATTCGGGCATTTGGGACCGAAATGTCACCCGAATTAGAGAAAAATTCGAGTGTTAAACTATTTAAAATCCAACGATTTTTCGTTCGTCTGCATGCACATATAAAGTTTACATTCTTATATTCATTGCAAATTTAATGAAAATCCCTCAATAATGCAAGGTTACATTATAAATAAGACAAACCATGGCAAATTCAGGGATATTTGCTTCATTCGATAATCGTAATCAAACTCGAAGAATGTCAACAAACTTTTTTCAAATTTTAACTGCCGCCCGAATTAGAAAGTATCGCGAACTTAAAAGAGCCGAATTAGGGAGAGTCTACTGTAAATTATTATCATAAAATGATTGATATTTACTGACGACTGTCTACTCAATCTGCCTGCTTCTGTTTCCTAAACGTTTGGTAGTAATTTTCGTCAAAAAATGTTCTTTTGAAGCAAATTGCTTCCAGTACTGTAGGTGGAAATGTCAAAATTCCGTCAAAAATGCCATTTTTGACAAAAATTACTCCCAATGTGTAGATGCCTTAAGAGTAATACATCAAAATGTAACTCAAAATAGAAAAGTATTTTGATAATCCAGAATTAGACAAATAATTAGGCAACCCTAAAGACAAACCCACGGGATGTATCTAGCATGAATACAAATTTAGAAATTTCCATTCCTCCGGAGAACGGATGCAAAAGGAAAAGTTGACATTTTTAGAATTCTTTTGGTTCAACTGCGTGGCACAATAATCAAAAATCTACCACAAAACTGAACTTCACATTGATTTTCTAAGATGACAACATCGACAAAGGGAAGAAAGAGGAAAGGAGAGTTTGAGAGATGCGTTTGGGTTTTAGATATGGGGCGTAGTAGAGGGGGTGCGCCGCCGCTTGCTGTTGTCAAAATAGCCGGCCGCTTTTTAAAGTCTTCTATACAGAGAGAGAGGTGTGTAAGAAGCATAGAAAAATGCACAACATTCGGATATTCTGGCGCGCTTCGTGACGTCAGATCAATGACCTGCTTTTCCCCTTCTTTGTGCTCGTTTATTTGAGGAGATTCTGAGTGATAGAAGGGCGCCGTGTATGCCAAGCGCGCAAACTACGCATCAATCTAGTAGTCTCTTTCCCATTCATACTGTCTGGCCAATTGTAAGTGAGACAGCTAGTTTGTACTTTGTGTGAAAGAGGTCACTAGATTTCTCATGTTTTGTTTTCCTCGTGTGTATATCCCTTGAGTCAGGACGCAGTAGGAGGTATTGAGACTTTGAGGTTAATTGGTACGATGTCTGGAAAATTTTCCACCACAACGCAAGAAAAGAAAAAGTGCAATATTTTCATGAGAGACTTTCCCTGAAATTCAGTGTGAAGTTGGTGTTATGGGCCTGAGTTGGGTACTATTGCCATCTCGATCGTACAATTTGTTTGGTGAGTGAGATCATATGGAGAGACGCCAAGAGTTGAATGAAAATAAATGGAGAGAAAAGTTGGAGTTGGTGGTGAGAGAGAAAAGAGGCATTTTGTGTGGTTATGGAAGTCCGGAGAGATCAGTCTGCTTATGAATTTTGTTGGTGTACCGTCCATCGTGAAAATATATTTAAAAAGAAGAAAAAAAAGATAATAATGTGCTTGTTTTCTATCGTTGGCTCTCACCCACAAATATTCACACTCTAATTAATTTAATTTTACTTCAACACTCTCAATAAAGCTTGAATATCATAATCTAAAAATATAATATTAATAAAGAAAAGAAAAATATTTGAAGATTTTTCTTTCCTCTGATCGTGTGTGGCAGGTCTTTTTTTTTTGAGGAAAGAATAACCACTGTTGCAGTGTGTGAAGAAAGTTTAATTTTACATCATATTTTTTTTTATTATACTTTTGTGTCTATACATAAATTATAACACCAGAAATATCAGAATGTGGATCATATTTTATGGATTAGTGGAAATTATCTTGTATTTTTGGTTCATTTTTATTGCACTCGATATGTTTGAGGCAAGTGATCTTTCAATCCGAAACTGCCCTAGAGACGTCACTTCGCAATTGTGGAAGTGTAATGGCACAATTTATTAAAAAAAATAATAATAATAATTGGGAGAAGCAATGAAACTTTCTATTGCAAGTGGTTTGTTTAATTTATTTATCTACAATCTTTTAAATTCAGTTGACTTTAAGAAAATTTCTTCAAGAAAATTTCAAAGGGATCAGATTTTGGACAAAAAATTGAAATTCTGAAGTTTTGAGTTTTATTTTGACGTACTGACAAAATTAACAAACTGAGCATTATATCAGAAATAGACAAAATCAAAAAATTGCAATAAAGTGCACAACTGATATCCAAAATCAGGGGCATGACGTTTCCTATGTTACCCATATGTTTCTAGCGTGCCGAAAAAACTTTTGAGTTTATTAGCTGTTTCCTGTCATTGTAGAATGAATTAGAAAATAATGCTAATGCAATATAAAAGAAAATTTAATAACGAAAAGGCAACCGAAAACCCTAAATTGGCAATCTACGTAGTTTTGGAGATATCTCGTGAAATGTGTACGAAAACAGGAAAAAATTTACACTAAAACTGGTCGCATTTTTCAGAGATAGTGTCACCCCCTCCCCTGCCCAAAATACTTCAATTACTTGGGAAAAAAGCCGTACTACAAAGATATTAATACATTTTGTTGTTCTTTTTACGCTTTAGAGAAAGTTATACAAAGTTACACGAAATGATGCGCGGAATTTTAAAATTTAGAATTATTTTGAAGTCTTCCTGGGAGAGGAATTCTGTAACTCTGTGAAATGATCACCTGTCAAAATTTGTGAACGATGACTCCTATGATTCATTCAAGCGATAACAAAAGAGATTCAGTAACATTGTGATAGATGCACGTGGAACCATTATTTTGAGGTTATGTGTTTCACTTGTTAACTTTTCGGTGAAGACGATATTATCACTAGATGCAAGCCAGTACAGTAGACTCTCTCTCAATCGGGCATATGGGGCAAAATGTCATCCAAATTATCGAGAGATTTAATCATCAAAATTGTTATACATTCCAAAAAAGCGCTCAAATTTAAAAAATCACGATAAAACAAGGGGAAATACAGAAAATTTGAACAAATTTTGAACTCGATTGAAAAAGAGCCGATTGAGCGAGAGTATACTGTAATATTTCCATATTCAGCTTAAAATAAAAACGCTTATATCCTTTCTATCAGTCAATTCTAGTGTTTTCCATAGATACTAATTAGAAATTTTGTTGACAATCTTAAATTTAATGAAAATTTCAACACACTTCCCCTGTCGCTCCACACAAAGTTGCAGATTAACTTTCTAGCAGTCGTTAATGGAAACTAGTTAATGGAAATAACCATTCATTCACTTGTGAAACTTTCACAGAGTTTAAGAATTTCTAGCCTAGACCAAAAGGGCCGTTCTATACCTGCATAGTACAATGCAAATCCAGCAGTTCACTTTCACAAGACAAAAATACTGATCAGTCAAAGCTTTTTTAATAAAATCTGAGATGCTCTAATCTAAATTTAATTGAAAATAGACCGTAAAAAAATGTAAATGAATAAGTTTTGTGTTGGAAAATACTATACTATAGTGATAAAATGAAGCAACAAAATGGCATAAACTTCACTCAATTTACTGGTTGAATATTGCTACGATTATAGTGTGGGATAGGATTAATACGATTATCGTAGTAATATATCAACCAATAATCGCTGCAAAAAGTTCAACTTTCAACTATTTTCGCTGAAACTCATTCTTCTTTTTATATTTTGTGTAATTTCAGTGGAACTTTTAGAGTAAAGTTCAACTTACTTTGTTTTTCAAATACGAAAATTCAAGTTGTTTGCTTTTCAACTTTGCTTGCTACGATAATCGTTGCAAATTTACTACAATTATCGATGCTCACCTATTACAACCGATAATCATAGTAATCATTTTTTTACTGTGTACTACTCACCTTAAATTGAGTCCTGCTCACGGGAGCACGTTCCCTTTTACATTGACCACTCTACGCATCGCAAGAGTACCTTTCGGATCCCATTAGCTCTTCCACTGAACAAATATCATCATCATGTAAAGTTTCCATCAACATAATTCTTGGATTTTTTTTACTCTGGAGATTGTAGATATTTGTTATTTGAGCTCTTAAAATTAAACCTTTATAGAGAAGTGAAAGTGTTTCTCACGTGAATTATACCCTTAACACGAAAATCTTAATTTGTTGAAGTACTGCGGTTTTTTTCTTTAAATAAATAGAACTGGAATATCATTTTGTGGCACTGCTATAATCACAGCGAACAGACTGGGCTTTTCCACATGATCATTGCTTTTTTACGCCTTCATTGCTTTTTTACAAGTGGAAAAAATAATCAAAAAATTATGGCACCAAACCAATTTTTACACAAATTTGATATTTTTACGCCTTATGAGACAATATTCTTTGAAAAGAAAATGATAATTAGTAAAATTTTCCGATTATAAGTAACTTGAGAAAAGAACAAAAAGCAATTGTCCGGTCAATTGCTTTTTGCTCTTAATTCGAGGTTTTTAGATTTGGCAAATTTTACTAATAAATCATTTTTTTATTAAAGAATATTGTTTCAGAGAAGGGAAAAGCATCTAATTGGTTTAGTGCCGCAATTTTTTGAATATTTTTCCAAGTGTAAAGAAGCAATTAAGGCGTAAAAAAGCAATGACCATGTAGAGAAGCCCAGTCTGTTCGCTGTGAATCTGATCTTCTAGAAGCTCTTTTCTATAAAAGAAAAATTCGGGATGTCGCAATCAAAAAACCAAAATAAAAATCACGAACTTAAAAAAAACTACTTGAAATTGTATTGTTGAATTTGTGTTGACATTTCAAACTTCTTAAAGTAAAAGTGTTAAGATAAGAGTGTAAATTGTTTTTGGATAGATCCTTATGACAATCGACTCTTTTTTTATGACCTAAAAACGACATAGGCTTTACTTGAAGTTCTCTTCAAGGAAATTCCATGACTGAATTTTCTTTTAAATAAATTTGTCATTGCTAACAGAACAATAAAATATTTAAAAATAAACATACGAACAAGTTTTATTGACAAAGCTTTATCCATTATGTGACTAAACGTGTTCAAATATTTTTGTCACGTTGTCTTATTTAATTGACTGATTTTTTCTATTTAATGAGAAAATACATTATTAAATTTTAATTGAATAATGCCGAATTTAATCATAAAAAAAATGAAATTGTGCCTTTACAATCTCACAAGTGCGAAGAGAAATAAAGGATCATGGAGAAGATCTATAACGGGTATTATTTTGTGCTTTTGTGTTTCAGCTGTACATTGTTGGTGGTAGTTCAAGGCATCGTAGAAGACTGTACCGTCACGGATATCCGACCACAAGTCATTTATTGCAATATCTGGCCAGATTGCCAGTAACACAATCACCTCTGTTGGACGGTAGACTCCTGAGACGTGCTCTTAGGAATGGACAATCTATAAATGATATTGTGCAGCAGCAACAAGATAATATAGGTTATTTGTAGCATAAAAAATTACGCGATATCGTTAGAGCATTTATTGAGGAAGGAGTACAAGGAAATTCAGTGACGACAGAGAGATAGTAGCATTTGATAAGATTAACCTTCACATTGACGTATTATAAACATAAAGCTCATTGCGCACAACTACAAAATAGTAAATTGACACACATTCGGAAGTTAGCAATAATAATATTTTATTTTAATTTTTTTTTTTAAATAACAAAAATAATAATTGCAAGAAAATATTGTATATTTGTGGTTTTTGGAGAAATCTCCATTGATAGTGGACATACAACATAGAATAGTGTTTTTATTGCATGTGAAGAAAATTTTTTACATGAACTCTCTCTCTCTCTCTTGCATTGAAAAATAAGTGAGATTGCATTGAAGTGAATTGTCCTTGTCCTTGCCAAGTGTGTGTGTTGTCAATTAGCTTCATAAAGAGAAGAAAAAAAATAAGATTGAAGCACGGTGTTGAGCAATGTTCTCATTCCACAAACCAAAAGTCTACCGCTCAACGCAGGGATGCTGCATCTGCAAAGCCAAATCCAGCAGGTAATTGAAAAATTTATAGAAATTATTATTTTATTGTTGCAGCTCGATCTCGCAATTAAAAAATGTAATGCTCTTAAAAGTTGGAGAAAAATATGTGCAAGATATCGCATCGTCACTATTACAGAGACTTATGTAGATTTTCTTGAGACACTTGTGTTTTCTAATAGAAAATTCAATTATAAAATTCAATTTGACAATGTCAATTACGTACATAGCATTGTTATAGATCCGGCACACCTTTTAGATCAGGAAAATTCCAAAAGTCGAAATTTGAATCCCTTTCTTAGAAGATTTGCATAGGTCCTTTCCACTATTTCGGTCTCAAAATTGGACTGAACTAAATTAAATTTGGTTTGATGTTTAAAAGAAGAAAAAGAGTATGAAAGAGTAGATTAGACATATGAAAACAATTTGAGAAGGAAAAAGATGTGAATTTAGATATCATGAAATTTTCTTAAAGGTGTGCCAGAGCCATTAAAAAATATATATTTTTAAAATTTCAAGTTTTCTTTTAAAGTGTAGGTGTATTTTTTTTTTATTTAAATATTCCACAAGTTTGCAATGATTTTTTTCATGCATTCTTTTAGTGGGAAGAACGGGAAGAGACTTTACTTAAATTGAGTCCTGCTCACGGGAGCACCTTTCCCTTTTGAATTGACCACTCTATGCATCGCAAGAGTATCTCAGATCCCATTAGCTCTTCCACTGAACGATTATCATCATCATGTAAAGTTTGTAACAATATAATGCTCGGAATTTTCTCTACTCTGGAGATTATAGAAATTTATTATTTGAGTTCTTAAAATTAAACCTTTATAGAGAAATAAAAGTGTTTCTCACATGAATTATACCCTTAAGATGAAAATCTTGTATAAAATATACATTTTGCAATAACGTAATTTCTCCAACCATTTGGCTATAACCACTAACATAATAGCATTCACATTAGATTGTGTTGCTTACCTGAATTATAACATTAAAATGAAAACTTTTCATACACGAAATTTTTGTGCAAAAGTTCAAGGAATCTTAGATGGAAAATTATCGGAGAATTTTTACATAATATTATAAATCGAATTTCTCAGCAAAACGATCGGAAATATTCGTAGCAAACCAAGAAATTTAAGATAAGGTAATGTTTCCTGGATACTTATTATTTCGTCATATTGATTTATAAAATATTTTACTTAATCTTACGGCGTTATCACACTTGCACATTAAAATTTTAATGTGATTCACATTAATTGTCGCTGGTGAGAGTCCAAATGTGTAATTTGTGTGTTTGAATCATTTTATATTCAAAATTTGATCTATTTGTTGATAAAAAGGTAATAACGGGTTTTCAAGTTCAAAAGTTAAAAAAGGCTATAGAGAGCACATTTATCAGGCGAATGGTGCATGTTTGGGCTCGTTGGAAAGGTATTGGATTTTCCGATAAAACTGAACGGGTTCCAATCAGTCTTCAATCGGTAATGAACCGATTCATAACCGATAATTCATTTTTATTCTAAATTCAATTATATTGGTCCTAAGTTATTTTGAGTAATGATTTGAGTGATTTATAAATCCGTTCAAATCGGCTGTGAACCGGTAATGAACCGATAAGTAATTTTTGTCCGAAAATCGATTTCATTACTCTTAAAATTATTTTGTGGGATCTTTCGAATGATTTACAAGTCGGTTTAAATCGGTTGAGAAGCGCTAAACGGTAAACGATACGAAAATACTTTTGAGGGATACCATCTAAATTACGATTTCAAGCACTTCGCAAAGCCTGGACCGCTTTGCCACCCCTTTTTAAACAAAACACAAAACACCATATTTTTTTTCAAGTTGCTGCCAAAATTGCAAAAATCAATATTTCCCAATTATGAATTTCAAGAACTTTTCAAAGGTATAAAAAAATAGTATAAATCATTTGAAACAAAAAAAAAAGATTTATCTACAGAAATTATCAAAAAAATTGAATAGTAAATTGAAAAATTGAATGAAAATAGATTCATTTCCTGAAACAGTCAATCTTGTACTAATACGCGTTGATCACTTTTAAGATTTCTTTTATAAAGCGAAATTGAGGGTTAATAAAAAGACGTTATAGGCGAATGTCAATAAAATTATCAGCGACCTAATTCATTCTGGTAGTTTATTTTGATTTTTTTGGATTATCATACAATTTTAAGTGAAATATTATCATTTTGAAAATAAACATAAATAAACAATTCAAAGAGTTTATTCGTTGAAAAAAAAACTGATATTAGACCTCATTTTTATCGGTTGAATATAATTATTATGCTTACACAGTTCAATTTTAGCAATACTATCTCTTCCGCGTAACAAATTATGTAACATAAAAAAATACTTGAATTCATTGTTACAATTGCCGACACTGTTACTCATTGGCTGCGTTCCATTAAATCGCAAGTTAAAAACGTCATAAAATTTTTAGAAAATAAATGCAAATTGATAATTTATTTTGCAAGTGCAGATCACGATGGAATGGCCTAGAACTATAACCCCATCTCTAATCAAATTCAAAACAATTGATAACAGCTTAACAGTGAATTAAAGGAGAATTGCAATGTTGGCTTTAATCCCTGCTGATTTGCAACACATTGCCCTCATTGTAAATGAAACAGGTTATTTTGTGAGAGAGTGCGATATTGAAGCTGATTGACATGAACGTGTATTCACTTGAACTCGCACAATAAGCATAAATTATGGGGATTGCAAAGAAACATGCGTGACCTTGACAAATTGCTAAAAGGAAAGAATGATATTGACAAAGATGGACACTGTGTAGTGCTCCAACTATTCCGTTCGCACGAACAATAGCGGGTTTTAGTGCCTTTTACTCACAATGTCCGTATTTGTCTGAATTTAAACCATGTTCCAGTACACAAAAGCGAGAAATGACGTGTTTTATTAAATAAATTGCAACCACATTTCGCATCTTCGTTATTGCAGAGGCGTAGCTCATTTTTTATAGGAAAGGTCTTGCAATACAAAATTTAAGACGGTGTTTATTTTTTATTAGCATAATTTGTTCAAAAGGTTACTTGTAAAATTAAAAAAAGGGCTTTGAAGATTTAGGGGAAAGTACCCATGCTTTGTACGATCCTAAGCTTAGTAAAAACTATTTTTTCCCTATGTTTCTGAGTAAATGTGACTCCGAAATATATTTAAAAAAAAAAACTGAGCACTTTCTCCTATTTTTTAAAATATGAGTCACATTTATTGAGAAACAGGAATAATTTAGGCATTAAGAAGCTTAGCTTTATACCGTTGAGTCATTTCTAACGATTTTTCAAGGTCAAATGTTAAAAAAAAGCTCTAGATAGCATATTTCACAAGTGGATATTTTTAAAGTGTTTGTAAATTCGGTGCAATTTCATTTAAAGATTTTTCTGCTGTTCCGCATAGGGGACAGTTTCTAAATTTGGACACTTTGAGGGTAAAATTGGACACTAAAAATAAATTGATTAAAATTATGGATTTTTATTCCAATATTTGATGAATAATGAATTCTCTCTAAATATTTGTTCTTTTTGGAAGATTTTAACACTAAATACGTTAAATTTTGTAAATGATTTGACTTATAATTGCTTTGTTCAAACTTCAGTGTGACCCCCAATTGCTTACGAGGAATATGACAGGAATTTTAGTATAAGGGAACCGGAATTCGTCGGAAAGTGGAGTGACTCTTAGAAAAACGGCAACTCTTTCCAAAGCTTTCTTTGGAAATAGCCGAAAGCTTTGGAAAGAGTTGCCGTTTTTCTAAGAGTGGCTCCACTCTCCGAGGAATTCCGGTTCCCTTTTACTAAATTTCCCTAACGTCGGTTTTCTCACAAAAATATAACAGGAACTTCGTATCTACTTCAGATTCAGTCTTAAGTAGCTGTGGTGAAGTATTAACAATTTTTCTACGCTTTTTTGAGTGATATTATTAAATAATCATTGAATATTGTGTTGATTCACATAATTTCGTGTGAAAAATGGGCAATTTTCTAATAGATTCAGCAGTGAGATGATACTTCTTATTTTGGTCAGGTGTTTTTTTTTCTCGAAATTTCGTAAAGTTTGAGCTTTTGTGATGAATCGGTTGATTAAATGCCTGGAGAAACAAAGGAACATCATCTTTATAAACAAAATGTAGTGAGAAAAGCCTTGACAGGTTCCTGGAAATGCCAGGGAATGCGCGAATCCGCGCGTAACTGGGGTACCGAAGTCAACTCACTTTAATAAATGGTATAGCAAGTTTCCGGGCTTCTTGTGACATTCTACGTTTCCCTTACATAAACAGAAAGAGCACATAGTAGGATAAGCTTAGTAGGATTAGCTGTCCAAAATTACAACCAAAGTGTCCAAATTTACAACCAAGGTGTCCAAAATAAGAGTCAAATTCACCTTTACATATCGTCGGTTGCGTCTCCCTCTGTCGTATCTGCATTTCTTTTGTGTCAGCATTTCACGCAAGAGAGGACGTCTGTACTGTAGCTTGCACGGAATGCAGATACAAAACGAATGCAGATACGACAGAGGTAGACGCAACCGACGATATCAATTCATTTTTAAACGCATTAAGACTAATTTTAGTAAAAACAATGACAATAAACAGTTTGCCAGGTTTCTAAACAAACCTTCTGAAAAGAGAGTAATTCCCAACACACAGTATCTTTTGTTTGAAAACATAAAACATGTTTTTTTTTTAATTTCTACGAGAGTGAGCGACATGACTAGATTTAAATCTCTTTCACTGAGTATCACAAAAACAATCAATTGTATTGAAAATATCGCACTTCAAACTTAGAACATTGATGCTTATAAGCACCCTGTCCAAAATTATGAGTACTTCCGCTAATGTCTTACAGAATTTAATTTAAAAACATTTTTATACTAATTAATTACGTTGAATGAAACACAGTGTGAATTACTCCGTTTTTTCTCTTTTCCATCTTAAAAACGTTTATTTGCGAATAATGTTGTCCAAAATTATTAAATTTTATTTCAATTAAAGAAAAATCATTTTTTAGTGCAGTAAGAGTTTTGAGAAGGATTTCTCATCGCGTTTTAAAAATAAAGTTTGAAGGCGTTAAAATAATTTACAGTGCTCTTCCGGGAATTTATATAACTGACCTTTGCAAAATGCTATTATTAATATTCCGCTGTAAGACTTTGAATATCAAGAACAAATCAAATTCTCAATTGAACAAGTTTATCGTATCAAGAGCTGTAAGTGCTTTACTTGTTTTTTTTTCTTGTGACACTCGTTAATATGTTTTGATTTTTTATTCACAATTCTTATCACCTGGTTTATCACCGAAAATTCCAAGTACACTGACATCGTTTAGGGAAATCAGCTAAAAAGAAAAATTTTATCATACATTTAATCTAGTCTGGGTTATTGTCCTTAAGGCCTAAGGTATTAGATTTTGATTTTGTGATTAATTCCTGGTCTTTGTTAATGATAACAAAAACCAAATACTTGGGAATCACAGAGGTGTCATGACTCATTTCCAATCATACACTGAGAAAAAAAGAGTGCGATTGACTTTTTTTCCTCATAACTTTAACGCTTTTTAGGTGTAAAAATATATCAACATTTTTTAATGTTAATTTTACACCTCTTTAAGGGTAAAATTAACATGAAAAAGGGTAACTTTAACCCCCAATACACCTAAAAAGCATAATATTTACACCGATTTCGGATCAATAATGCAGGATAAAAAAACATTTCCGGAATGTTATTTTAACTTTTTCGGATTTCTCTCAGTGTAATTTCACAAATTTACTTTTACCAGAAATTTGCATTTTTGTGCATTTTATGATATTAAATATTCATTTATAATTTTGTTGAAGAATTGTACAAGAGATAAAGGAAAAAAATACACCTTGCGCGCAAAGAAGAGCATTAACACGATACTCATACGTTTTCCTGAAGTAATCGCAAAATATGTTTGACATTTTTTATCAAACATGCGCGCCTCGTGGAATTGCTTTTTTCCACGAATTATAGAGCTGCACGAGATCGAGCTGCAATTTTTATTTGTCCATGCGGGCAGTTTTTTTTTTGGGGTAATGTACTAACATGGGCATTGGTGTAGTTCTCGCTTCACGGACTCAAAGAAGTACGAGACGGATTTCATAGAGTGTTTCCAACTGACGGCTCCACGAAAGGGTGAAATTTGCAATGCTTGTGTTCTTCTGGTGAAGAGATTCAAGCGTCTTCCGCCGGGCAGTGAACGTCACTGGGGTCATGTGGTGGATGCCAGGGTGGGACCAGGATTGAAGTCCATGACGAAATTTAAGAAGCGCAAGGAGGAATCCTTGCAGCAGCAACAGAAGCAGGAACAGAAGGTGAAGGATACTAAGGTGAGTCAATCTGTTGAGGGAGAGACAACACATAGAATTGGATCGGCTCAGCGTTTCTGTAAGATCTTCAAGAAGAACAAGAAGAAAAAGACGACCAATGGGGAGAGTTTATTGGGAGGAGGGGGTGGAGGAGGAGGAGGTAGTGGAGGTGGAGGAGGAAGTCATGGATCATCGGATGATGTGTCATCACCGTCGAGTCCACTGTCATACGGGAGTGATGGGGAGGATAGTGCTTTGAAGGCAAGAAAGAGGGCAGCAATGGGGAGTTTCGATAATCTCAAGACTTTTGTCACAAATGAATTCACAAATGGATACAGGGAAGATGTATCGGGAAATACAATTGGACGACGGACGTTAATGCGAAAAAATTACTGTCCGGTGAAGAATCGAAAGGGGAAGTTAGAGGGGGTACTGGAGGAGATCCGGGAAGATGGGATGTGGGCAAAAGTGCAAATGTGCTGTGGGCCAGTTTATGAAAATAAAGATCTCTCTGCCATTATTGTTGATGTGACCAATATGAAGATTTGTGGTAGTCATCAGGCCATCACAACAGCTACAACAAGTCGGAAGATTCCGATGAATTTGGGTGCGTTGGCTATCAAAAAGCACCATCATCATATGTTCTCATCATCAACGAAGGTTAGAGGGGGTGGTAATCTCATGGATTTTGCCACAATGACACAGCCAAAGGCCGTGGATGTGATGAAATGCAATCAATTGAGTTGTCCAACATTGGCGCCAAGTGTTGGAGCTTTGGGCAAACTAAAGGGATCTGATGGTATTGGGGGAAAGGTGGCAAAAGTCAAGGAGTACAATTTTGTGAAGAATATTGTAAAGATATGCAATGAGACCAAGACACCAACCAGCAAAGTGAAGACATTGGAGAAAATCTTGAGTGCGACTGAGAATCTCGGTAATAAATTCAGTGATAATTCATCGGATTCGGGCTATGAGGAATTGCCAAATATTGTAGAGACGAAGAATCCAATGATTGCTGCTGTACGGAATAGTGTAATGCAGAATAGCATGATTATTGGCATGAATCAAATTGCTCTGCCGCAGACACAGCCAATTTCTTCAACTGTAAGTCAATTTAACTAATTGTTCTTTTATTAATAAGTGAGATTCTTAATAATTTTCAGCTATTGTAGTCACCTTAAGGCCTCTACACATTGGAAGCAATTTTCGTCAAAAATTGGATTTTTGACAGAATTTTGACGTTTCTGCCTACAGCACTGCAGCCAATTTCCTTCAAAAAAGCAATTTTTGACGAAAATTGTTCACCATGTGTAGACACCTTTAGACATTGTGATTTTATGCACACTTGAAGATCATTTTTTTTACAGAAATTTCTCATAATGTATTGTGAAGAAACCGGTGAGCGTCGGGGATATAGGGCAGCTCAGAAAAACAACGATTCTTTCCAAAGCTTTCGGCTCAGTCTCCAAGCCTTCCTCAGTGGTCAAATCTAACAATTCCTTGCTTTGTCATATGGTCTAGGGATGCACAGGGCATGGGATTTCGAGGGAACTGTACTTTAATTTCTAATATTTTGCTAATTTTGTGGACAATATTTTAGCTTCACAATACAAATATTCCTTCGGTAACCACATAAGAATTTCTCATAATGCTTAGTCACCTTTAGGCAGCTATCCTTTCACGATCAATGGGGATACTAGATATAATTCCGTTCAGGGAAGGATCTTTTGTCCGGAGATCATGAAACTTGATTGCAACTATATAAGGGAACGGTTTTCTCTTTAAAGTGTTATAGCAGTTGAAAGAGTAATCTTCTGGATGGAATGTATATTCAGCGGCACAACCAGCAAGCTGGGTACCGCTATGGAAAATCCAGCTCTGGTCAAGTACTGAACCTCACTCAATTTATTGACGATGATTTCGAGGATGGCAAAATCACAGGTGTTGCCTTCGTTGATCTCTCGGCAGCCTTTGACACAGTAAACCACAGAATTCTTCTTTCCAAGATCTACAATCTCACAAATGGTCTCGCAAGGATGATTGGGGTTCTCTTAGAGAATCACAGATTCTTTGTTGAGTTCCGTGGTCAGAAAAGCAGATGGAGACTGGAAAAAAATGGCCTACCGCAAGGTAGTGTGTTGGCTCCACTTTTGATCAGCCACTGCCGTCTCCATCCAAGGCCTTCTTGTACGCGGATGACTTGGCTCTAGCTGTTATGGAAAACACGTCGTCCGTTGCGGCTACCTCTGTCGTATCTGCATTTGTTTTGTATCTGCATTCGTAGCAAGCTACAATACAGACGTCCCCTCTTGCATGAAATGCTGACACAAAAGAAATGCAGATACAACAGAGGTAGCCGCAACCGACGACGTTTCAAGACGTGGAGTCCCAGCTTGAGACCTGCCTTGTGGAATTTTCCAAATTCTACAAGGAGAATCAACTAAAGTCAAATCCCTCTAAAACAGACGTAAGTTGTTTCCATCTGCGTCACAAGTGGGCCAGGACTCGCTTGAATGTAACACAATTTCACGCCTAAGTACCTTGGAGTAACTTTCGATCGAACTCTCACGTACAAGACCCACTGTAGTAATGTTAAAAATAAGATCAAGACACGAAATAACTTACTGCGAAAACTTGTCAACGCTCAATGGGGAGCTCAGCCAAAACTGATGCGTACCTCTGCACTTGCCCTATCTTTTTCCGTAGCAGAGTACGCAGTTGAAGTATGGGAGAAATCCGCGCCCGCTAAGCAAGTTGACGTCGCTCTTAACCCGTCCTTAAAGGTCAAAAATAGGGGGTCAGAGAAAATCACTTTCTGACTTTTTAGAGCGATACACAACTTTAGATGATCGTAGGAAAAACTTCATTTTTGGGTCACCGGTGACCCAATCGTCTTTAAAGGGTTAATGATACCATCCGTATAGTAACAGAGTGCCTAAAGGGCACGCCAGTGGACAAACGCTATCCATTAGCAGGAATTGCTCCACCACGGATCAGGACGGAGACAAATCATCTTCAGTAGAGAGATGTCCAAGGTTCTATCTGAACCGAGGCATCTTCTCCACGATCACAAAAAACCAAGAGCAAGGCTGAAATCTCGCAAAAGCTTTTGCCACTCTGTCAAACCACTTGACCAATCTCCAGAGGACGCCAGACTTAATCTGTGGAAGGAAGTCTTTCCACCAGATTTTGTCGAATTGAGGGAAGGCCTTCCTCCTGGTGGTGACCAAGACTGGAAGACATGGAAGTCTGTTAATCGTTTGAGAAGCCGCGTAGCGCGCTCTAGAGACAACAGACGGCGATGGGGATTCTCCAATTGTGACGTCCTTTGTGACTGTGGGGTAATCCAAACCACCCCCCATTTGTGTGTTTGTCCGTTGTCCCCTGCTCCTTGTGGAGCAGAAGATTTGATGTCGGCAAATCCGCTTACCATTGACGTGGCCCGTTTCTGGGCAAGACATACTTAATTTTTTTTAAAGCCTCGACACGATTAATAATTGAGTACTATATTCCTTGAAAAATTTAACTTTTAATTTTGAGTTTAACAGTTTTAATTTTGAAAATTTAGTGAAATTTGAATAATTTTTAGTAAAAGTTGAACGGAAAAGTCGAAGCTCTCCTTTTCAAGGAATGTAGTACTCAATGTTAATCAACAGTAAAAAATCAAAATTTTGAACAATGGTATTTTGATTAAGATTGTTTTGAAAACATGCACAGCGGCAGCAGTTGGACTTCATAAAACAGATAGTAATGTCAAAACCGGTATAGCCGCGCACAGCTCAAGAATAAATTGAATCTAAATTTTTAACAGTTTTCTTAATCTTAATCGTTTTATGTTTAACAGCTGTGCGCGTTTTCAGCAAAATATAAACCGTTTTATGCTTGAGCTATGCAGATTTCATGCACAATATCTCAAAAGTACCAGTTTTATACAGAATCTGGATCATCTTATACTTGAGCTATGCGTATTTTCAGCACAGTTTTAATTTAATACTATTTTGAAGTTTTTTTTTTATTTCAACTCGAAATCTTGAAAGAATATAAGGACAAAATGAGTTTCAGGAGCCAAGAGGAGCGCCAAGAATGCTCTGCAACAAATTAGACACCCCAAAAAGCATCTGAAGAAATTTAAAGTGTTGTTTTTTATTTCAACACGAAATCTTGCAAAAATATAAGGGCAAAATGCTTTTTGAGAGCTTTATTTGCGCCAAAAAAACCTTTAGAACAATTGTACGCCCTAGAAAGTGAGGAAGTTAAAAAAGCTTTTTCTTCAACGCAAAATTTTGGTCTCGTAAAGAAATTAAAAGTTTTTTATTTATTTCAACGCAAAATTTTGAAGAATTATAAGGACAAAATGCATTTTAAGAACTAGAGGCGCCCCAGAAAGTCTCTGAGAAAATTAATAGTGTTAACGCAAATTTTGGTAGATTATAAGGACAAAAGGCATTGTAAGAACTAGAGGGGCACTCCAGAAAAAGTGCATTAATAATGAAAAAGTGAGCATAAAAAATATTCTTAAAATAGTAAACGAAGAAACATATAAAGAAATCTACAAATATGTCAAAAAAATAAAAGTGAGCATATAATAATTCAAACACTGCGATCGTATAGCAAAATAATAAGACATATAAAAAAGAGTGATAAATAAATAAGTGATAAATAAATAAAAAAAATAAAATAGTGAAATCTAATGAAGTATACATGTAATAAACGGAAAATTTAAATTTGAACTAAGTGAACAAAAGTCTCGACAAAAGTGGCTATATGGACCCGAGTGAGTCCGACAGTCTTACATAAAATAGAAGAAGAAGAAGACTAACTTCATGTCGAAAACTTGGATTTAAATCCGGGACACGCTTTAGTAACGGCACTGATTGCCCACAGAGCTGTGATATCCATCCCATAGAGCTGTGATGAGCGGCTACCCGTATCGGGGGATAAGATAGAATAGGAGTGGGAAAGCATAAGGGGCCCAATTGGTGGCCTGGATGCATCGGTAATCCGAAATGGAGAATTGACCCCTGGCAAAATCTTATCTTATCTTGTCTTAACCTTTGCCGAAAACCGCAAAGAGCGACCGGTTGGCCGGACGGCCGGAACGTTTCTTAGCCACCCATTCGTGATCAGAAAATGGCGAAACACATTTTGGCAAAGTTTGGGCCCGATTGGAGAGAGATTGTTAAGAATCCAACCTTCAATTTCCAAAAGTTAAACGCGTCAAATGTTTAGACTTTTGTCGCTTGCTCCTAGCCCGAGCACTGTTACTTCCTGTCTTTAATTATGGGGCAGAGCTCTTCTTTCTGACGGATTGTGACACAATTCGCCGACTTTCAGTTGCTTTCAACAATTGTGTGAAATGTTTTTATAGGATGTGATCTCCCATCGTTACTTCAAATGCGCGCCCTTATCTTTCTTAATCAGTTGATTGCGTCGGGATGTCCTAGGTACCTGGTCTCTCTCTTGACTCCTGGCGGGTCGGCTAGAGTCGGTGGACTGTTTATCCCAACACAGAAAAATATTTTGTAAAAATGTTCGCAAATATTTGTGAATTCCTATATGGGGGAGTTACGAAATACTCGTGAATCGTCTAACCCACAAACAAGTTCGTAAAAGTTTGCACTTTCTTTACAAACATTGTTCGTAACATGATCACTTGACGAGCATTTTTGTATTTTTACAAACATTTGTTCGTAAATGTTCGTAAACACAAAAAAAATGTTCGTAAAATTTTGTCATTTGTTCGTTTTCCTGTCGACCATTTTACGAACATTTACGAACAAATTACAAAATTTTCTTTTAACTACGTGCCACAAATTTGTAAGAGGGAATTACCCTATGTTTTATGAGTCAATTAAATGAATTGAATTAGATTAGAAATTGTTTTTGTAAGTCCAAAATAATCCGACAATTGTATTAATTTCACTAAATCAATCCATGTGCGTGAAAATTTCATACCAAATTTTTTAACATGTCGAAATAAGATTAATTAAGAATCTCACTTACAATAAGCTTAACTAGGTTTATCTCAGACTTTTCTTCTTACCTTTTGCAAATTTATTGCAGACATTCAAACGATCTCCCGGAAGAATACATACTGATCGTGTGGAAACTGTCATCTATGCAAGAACGGGTTTGTAAAGTAAATTTTAACATTGAAAATTTGCAAGAAAATTAATGTTCTAAAAATTTGTTCTGTTTTTTCCTTTTAGCTCCAATCAATAAAAATTCAGTGGGGACGTATTAGATAAATAAATCAATGAATAAGAAGAAGATAAATCTCTACTAAACAAAACAAAAAAAACATAGATTCTCAAAGAAAAGAAGAGAGAGGAAAAACACATAATTATAAAATAATCAACTTATAAATTTTAACACAAATTTTATCTCTTTCAGTATTTAACAACAAAAATTATTTTGTGTCTTAAATTCAGCAAAAACAAAAAAAACAATTGTATTTATAGAAAATGCTGAAGAAAGGATATGAAAAATATTAAGGTTTTAAATAAAAATTATTAGTTTTATTTTGAGTGAGATATTAGGAATTATTATATTATATATATTTGACAAAAAAGGCAAAATAAAAAAAACATGCAGCCGGTTCTTTGTTTTTAAGTTATTACTAAAGAAAATAAAATGTGTAAGTAATATATTAGTAAAAATTTTATATAAAATTTTTAATTTAAATTAATTTGTGTAAATTATATTAGGTAACAAAACAAATGAAATATGGACTCTCTATAGAGACTGATTGTAAGTTTATTCATTATTATATTTTACCTACACATTTTTACTATCGTAGGATCAAAATGTTAAAGAAAAAAAAACTAAAAAAAAAATATACTATCGCAAATTAATAGTGTAAAAGATTTGATATTTCGTAAAGGAAAAACACAAAAATATAAAAAAAAACATAATTGTCTATGCAAGTTGTTTGGGAATAGATTACATTCGTTTGAAAGTGCTTTTCAGTGATGTCCAAAATTTATTCATAAAATTTAGCAAAATAAAAAAAAATTAAATATTAAAGTATTGGCTCTAGAAAAGTATTCTTCAATTAAAACTAAAGACTCTTCTTTAATATTTATTATTTTATGTTTAAAGTAACAAATGACTGAGAAATTTTTAATTAATTAAAAGAAACTTTAGGCTTAACCTATCTACAGATGTGCAATTCATTTGAAATTATAAACATAAAATTTATTTATGATAAAACAATTTATTTAACTTATGAAACTTTTATGAATTTTTGTAGAAGCGCAAAAGGCGCCATTGGAATGCAATTGAATATTTAATCTGATACAATATTTTAATCCCATTGGGTCCTTTGATTGGCTGGAGCTTTGAATATTTTGAAAGCCTAAAAGCTCCAGCCAATCCGAGAATGCGAATAACTTAAAATATTTTTTGCAGTCTGAAATATTCAATTTCATGTTAATAAGGCTTTATTAGTTAATCATTACATTTTCGTAATGTAAAATGAACTTTTATTTTCTCACTTGATTATTATTTTAGACAAATTTTATTTAAAAAAAAAGAACAGACTTTGGGAATTTTTGGTATGGGAATTGACGTAACAAATGACATAACCTAAAAATAGTATTTTGGAGCAAATATTCGCTGATAAAACCTGTAAAGGGGAAATAGAGAAAGATGCAGCCTAGATATCTTTGTAAATATCGACAGATCGCGGTACGCTCAAATCGTCTATATTCGGTAGTTCCATAACCGGGTGACAGCTGTCAAACACTAGCGCCTCTCGTTCTTAAAGGGTTAAGGATCGTGTCGATCTACCGATCTGCACAAGGATCGTGGCGATTTTTTGGTCTTTTGTAAAGATCGTATCTTTTCTATTTCTACAAAGACTTTATTGATCTTTCGATCTTTTCAAAGATTTTATCGATATCCGCAAAATATCGATCTGTCGATGAGGAGGATATCGTGCCGATTTATCTTGGGAAGACCATGCCGATTTGCTAAATTTCTGTCGATTTAATAATCCTTTCAAAGATCGTGTGTTGATAATTCATTCCGGTCTGTCAATCCGTCACAGGCAGAACTAATCTGTCGATTCCTTCATTGAACGTGCCGATCTGTCGATCTGTTCAAAAAACGTGTGGATCTGTTGGTTTCTACAAAGATCTAGTAGATCTGTCATTCTTTGAAAAATCGTTATGTTGTATTGATTTCTACACAAGATTTAGCATAACTGTCAATCTCTTCAAAGATGTCGATATATCGATCTCTGTAAAGATCGTGTTGATCTGCCGATTTCTGAAAATTCCTTCCGATCTGTCGATCATTAAAATATCGAACAGAACTATAAATCCTTTCGAGAGAGCTCTGTAGAAATTTGTATTAATCTACTAATCTCTGTAAATTCCTTGTGATCTGTCGATCTTTGCAAGAGTCGAGTCAATCTGTCGGCCGTATCGACCCCTTCTAGGAACATGTCAGTCGTTTCTGTAAATATCTTGAAGATTTGTCGATCGCTTTAAAATCGTATCAATCTGTTAATCTCTGAAAAATCGTTCTGATCTGATTTCTGCAAAGGTTTAGCATATCTGGCAATCTTTACAGTAGCGGCACTAGGTTTATACAGAGCTGTGATATACAGCGGCTGCCCCTATCGAAGATAGAATAGGAGTGGGAAAGCATAAGAAGTCCAAATTGTAGCCTGGATGCATCGGTAATCCGAAATGGAGAACTGACACCTGGCTAAATCTTATCTTCCCATCTGTCGATCTTTCGAAAAGTTAAGCCACTCTATCGATCCTCTCTAAGAACGTGTCTACCGTGTGGATTTCTGCAAAGATCTTGCAGATCTGTCGATCGTTTTAGAATCATGTCGATCTGTCCATTCTCTTAAAAATCGTTCTGATCCGTTGATCTTTGCAAAGATATTGCATAACTGTCGATCACTTCAAAGCTCGTTTAGATCTTTGTGAAAGTCGATAATGATCTGCGACTTTTTCGCACTAAATTGGTGTTCATTTGTCAATACCATCCGTAGAAGTACTTTATCCTCCCCCTATTTACAAATTTAATTCCTAGAAATCAACTCGGTGATTTTTTTATGAATGCATCTAAGTCCCTTCTAACCTTAAAAAAGTTGAAAATATTTTTAAATTCAATCAATAAATCAAATTGTTATTTTTAGTTTACCTTTTAAAAACACCCGAATTGTAATAATAACAGGATCTGTTCCTCATACTGAGCCAATAAAGTAGTAGGGTAGTTGAGGTTATGTCAAACATAACCTTCAATATGCAAAGGCTCTTAGGAATTATTAATTGTTTAGAAAATATAGTTGAGGTTAATTTAAATTCTTTTGAGGTTTTTACTCCAAAAGGTCTCTCATTCTAACTTCATTCTTTCGTGAAAAAAATGAACTTTACGAAGTCATGTGTTTACTTTTAGGTTAGACCAAATATAACCTCATATCCTTAAAAATTAAACTAGTTTAGGAAAATGAGGTACGTTGTCCAGAAAGTCAATTTCTTTGCTTTAAAATGTATTTATAAATAATATGAATTTCAATTAGAAAACTTTGGAATTATTTCCCCCAAAATTTGCATCTCTAGGTTATGTTATTTTTGTTTTCAAAATTGTCCAACTCAGAGTAAAATAGATACGGAGTTTTTAGAACATTTGAAATAATAAGCTGTGTGAGGTGTTAAAATATAGTCATTCGAGGAGAGTTGGAACAGTGGGAGAGATGGACCACTTCGCCTCCTGCCTCCACCCTATGCACGATCTCTACCTCATTTGGCCTATTTGTGCCCTTCAACATTCTAATGAAAACCCCAAAGTTACAGCTTTCTACCTTAAAAATTGTACGAAAAAATTGAAATCGAATTTTTTGGATGTCTGAAAAATGTCCGAAAATTTTTATTTCGCCATAAGAATACGTGTATTTGGGGGTTGAGGAGAGATGGAACTTAATAGTTTTGGCAACACTTCCGGTGTGAATTTTGGTCAATGTTCTTCAAAATCTGTTCAAGTAAATCTTAGAAATTATTTTCCCTAAATTTCTGGTAAGACTGATTTGATACATTCAGTCAGCGAAATTGCTATCAAAGTATATGAGCCACATATTCCACAAAATAAATCAATTATACTGAAAAAATAAAATAAACTCCAATAAATTCAATGAAATAGTGTTCATGTCTAAAATCACTTCCCTCCAATTCTAAATTAATAAAATAAACTATAAATATTTTGCTAAAATTAGGGGTGTTCCATCTCACCCTCACTTTTTTTTGAGTGCCTCAAAATGCAACTTTTTTTAAATTCTATTTTTCGAAGTGACTATTTTCATCTAGGCTTTTCTAATATTGATATCTTAAATTTAAAATCTTCAAATGATAAAGCAGTGAGATTCGTCTTTGTCTCGCATTCAAAACGTATCCACAATATTGAATATAAAAAAGGTGTTCCATCTCTCCCCGAATGACTATATATAAACTTTGTATAGCTTGTCACGAATTAAGTGGAAAATCCTTTTTTAAAGGAAAATTTTATTTTATGTATTCCTTTAGACCAAGAATTTTCTGCTTTATTTTTTTCTTAAAACTTTAATAAGATATTAAAATATATTTTTGATACGCTTTACCTATTTTTGTTTTAAAAAAACAAGAAAATCCTATGCGAAAATCACTTATTAATTTAGTTACAATTGACAAGCTTCAATAGTCATGGAATTGAAAGTTTTTCTGTAAGAAATCATCAATTTTTGCCGCAAAATATTCCTTGAAAAAACTCCCTAACTTTTTTACTCAGAGTTTCAAAATTAATTTCACCTTCAGTTACTCCGTAGCCCTTTAAGGACGATTGGGTCACCGGTAACCCAAAAATGAAATTTTTCCTACGGCCTTCTCAAGGTTTTTTCAGATCCTCATTGACCTTCTCGTCCTTACGGCGTTATCACACTTGCACATTAAAATTTTAATGTGATTCACATTAATTGTCGCTTGTGAGCGTCCAAATATGTTATTTGTGTCTCTGAGTCACTTAATATTTGGGGGTTTTTCTATTTATTGATAAATAAGTGGACTTGGCCTGCAAAAATAAGTTTAAATTTACCTAAAGCATAATAATTGTTCACATTAAAAAATTAAAGAGAAAATCGCATTAATTTTTTGCATTAATGCTATAAATCAATTTATATCAAATTTTGGGGGCCAAGTCTACCTTTTTATCAACAAATAGATCAAATTTTGAATATAAAATGATTCAAACACACAAATTACACATTTGGACTCTCACCAGCGACAATTAATGTGAATCATATTAAAATTTTAATGTGCAAGTGTGATAACACAGTTAGAGGGTTTAAAAAAAACTAACGACGTTGAACGGTTTAATACACTTGGAAACACTTGGACTTCACTTTGAAAAACCCTTTCAAATGCAAGCACTCATCCGAAACATCTTGAATGTCTAACAAAAATATTAAATAAATAAACGTATTGAGCATGAGCTATTAATGAGATTAAACGAACGGGAGTAAAATATTTAAAACAAGAAAAGAAAAAATTAATTGTAGTGTATTGTCGGAGAGAATGTAAAAGAATTATGGAGTAAAATTGTAATATCAACGTAGAATTTTTACCTTTAAATAATGAATGTCGAATGACTGCCATTAGGTAAAATATATTGTGCATTTTAAGGTACACAAAAATATTAAAATAGAGAAAAAAAAACAAACTTATATCATGAACATTTGGATATCTACCTTATATTTGTGTAGAAACAAAAAAATTGTAGCGAGAAATCTCAAAAAAAACCTTTTTATCTTTATACAATTGTGAAAAAAACGGATACAATGTCTAAAGCAATTGAAAAAAAAATCATTCCATGAGAATAATCACAAAACAATCTTCAAATTTCATCTAAATAGATAAAAGAATGGAGATACTAAAGAGACGAATAATTTGCAATATTTATTGAGAAAAAAAAAGAATCAGAGAGAGAAGAAAATATTACAATAAATGGTACATTTTACAGTAGAAAAAAAATCCTGTGATTATTTTTTCCACCTCGCTGTTTCACATTTTATTTTCATTTTTTTCTTTTGTTTTTTTTGTACAAATATTAATCTCTCGGCAATTAACACTGGAAATTCATTATTTACGTTTTTGAGGCGAAAAAAAAAAATGCTAAGAGAAAATTTCTGGACAGGATTAGAAAAAAAAAACCCTTGAAAAGGGTACTTTATCATTTCCCGCCAGTGTACTTGGATGTTGCTTGAATTTTTTGTGATGTTACAGCAAAATCGAGGAAGGCGATGCTTTTGCGACTTTATTTTGTTTCTTTTTGCTTCAAACTCCCCGATTTCGGAGATCTTTCACTTTGTATATCCTCACAAGCCAGTGTTCCGTGGTATAGGCCTCCTCCAACACATCCAGCTCAAAGTCTTTATTCCCAATCTCAGCACTTCTCACCCGATCATACCCCGGCGGTTTCCCACCCTCCGTGTACACCTGGCCAAAGCGATAGTAGCACATCTTGTACATGAGACAATTGAGAAGCGTAGGAGAGCCCTCTTTGTCCACCCGGAACTCCCCACTGGGCGCATAGTAGTCCTGCTCCTTGATGTGAGCCCCACGATCCGTACTACCTCCAATGCGTACCATCCACAGGAACTTATTGATATCATCTGACGAATATCCAGTGAGACCACCGAAAATCACCAGAACATAGTCCACATCCAGCTCACGCATAATCTCGTAAGCCTTCTCCTCAGTCGAAGCCATTGCCTGGCCAACACGGGAAATGTGAGTATTGTTCCACGTGTTATTGTCCACGAGAATTGTTCTGTTGGCCATTGCTGTTATTTGATACCCATAATCCCACCATGACATCACCTTGGCATCCTGAAAGACATTTCACAGGGTCATTGACTGTCCGTTTTGCTCATTATTTATTCAATGACCAAATTTTATTAGCATTAGAAAATTCTTCACAAAAGGCATTAATTGAGAGAAATCCGAAAAAGTTAAAATAACATTCTGTAAATGTTAATTTTACTCTGCAGTATTGATCCGAAATCGGTCTAAATATAACCCTTTTTAGGTGTATTGGGGGTTAAAGTTACCCTTCTTTCACGTTGATTTTACCCTTAAAAAGGTGTAAAATTAACATTAAAAAATGTTGATGTAGTGTATTGAGATAGATGTATATAGATGAAAGAGATAGGATGAGATTGTTCAGGTCAGGTTTTTTAAATATTAAAGTCAGTCTAATAAACGCACGCATTGAAGTCACATCGCGTCTAATAAAATTCTTGTAAATAGTAAAAAAAAGTCTTTAAATTAAAGTCGTATTTCTTCGCCATATAATAGCAAAAGTCAAAGCTATTATAGTTAATATATTTTTACACCTAAAAAGTGTTAAAGTTAAGACGAAAAAAAGTTAATCGTAGCCTCTTTTTTTCTCAGTGTTGTAATAAATGCGTCATATGAGGCATGAAGGAAAGTACTCTCCCTTCGAATGTTTATGCCTTCGAATAATGTGAATCTCTTTTACTTTTCCTAAGATATTTCCACATGATTGTTGTTAGGAAACCCAAAAGAAAATTCACAATACTCGAAAGCATGAAACGTTCGAAGGGAGAGTATACTTTTCCCTATGCTTCATGCCATCTAAGTGAAGGAAAATGCGCTACCTTCGGAAGACTGAAGCTTCGCACAATTAATTTTTTTTTCAATGTGTTTTAAATTAATTCGGCCCATTGTAAAATTTTAATAGCTCATCCAATGCCTAAAATTTCCAAAAAAAAAAAATCTATGCAAAATCCATTAAAAAACATAGGAAAAAATAGAGTTGTCCGAAGCTTGAGTCAACCGAAGGTAGCGCCCTTTCCCCTAGGCTACCGAATTAGAAGAAACGGAAAAAAAGCTGAGTAGAATGTTAACCAGTGCGCCAAATAAGGTAAAGTACCCTATGCCGACCACTTAAGGATAGATTTTGTGAAAAACTTATGAAAAATCGTTATAGGGTAAATTAAGCTAATTCAAAACCTGCTGCAAATAGAAATTTTTCACTACTCCAAATGGAAACATAATTGTTTTCACGATAAATACAGTACTAAATTATTATATTTATATATTTTCCATACCTACTACAAATAAGAAAGATTTTTTTTTATTTATCTCTTAAAAATTTGTCTACATTAAAAACATAAAAATATTTATAAAAAAAATAATGTTGGTTTCCTGTTATTTCAAATCGTTCTAGAAGGTTTACTACTCACTCAACCGATTAAATTAAAAGATCTTTAAAATTTTATATTCATCAGCAGAAGTTTCAAACGGAAATATTTAAAGGGGAAAATTAGAGAATTTAGATTTAAGAGGAATTTAGGAAAAAATAGTATATCAAGATAAAATTAAGAAATACGTGTGATTAGAAGGAATCACACCTAAAAAAGAGCAATAAAAATTATTATTAATCACATTTATCGGTAGGGGAAAGCGCGATACTTTCGGACGACTCAAGCCTCGGACAATTATTCAATTTTTTCTCTATGTTCCTTAAGGATTTCACCCATAGATCTTTTCTAAAAATTTAAGGCATATATATTACACTGTGCAACAATTTTAAAGTTTTTTTGTCCCTGGGTTCTCACGCTATTTTTTGTATTGCTTTTACAAATTTCCAAGTAATAAAACAACATCTAAGTAATTAAAATAGCATATGAAAATCACCATATTATCGATATTTAAGCATTAAATATTATAAGGGCTTGTGTTGCCTAATGGGTAGGAAAAAAATATTAACACCCGAAATTGTGAAGGTTTTCTCTAGTTGGCTAAGTGCTCGATTTTCTTTTGAACCTCAATTTCGATGTTAAAAAACAATCTAAGCGAAAAGTTGCACATGGACGAAAATGTACCTAATAAAATTCCGTATTAAACCCACAAAATAGATTGTTAGGGACAGTCCTAGTTTTCGAGATATTTTTGATTAAAGTTGTTAAAAAGTTCGATTTTTCCATGCTTTCTGACAAATATGAGACTACAGCGCCCCTAGTGTCAGTTGTACAAACTCCATGTACAAAGGATTATCGAGCATGTAAAGGAGAACAAATGTTCCCATATTAGGAAATAAATCGGTTCAGCAGAATCGGAAATATAGGCACCCAAAAATAAAAAAAAAAACGTCAAAAAATGGTTTTGCCTAGATTTCAGGCGCAAAAACAAAATGAAATCAAAATAATAAATATTTTCGTAAATTATTTGACCCTAGCAATAGAAAAAATAGCATTAGAACCCAGGGACAAAATCACTGTTGCACAGTGTTATTATATAAGGTAAAGTACCCTCGAGTCGACTGGTTCCTCGACTCGACCGCTGGGTCAATATTTGAATGTTTGATGGTGAATTTCTATAAAATTTTCACTGATTCGTATTTATTTATGAAATAATTGACCTATTAATGATAGGTCATACGCCAAATATTAGTGCAAATATAAATAAATTTAATAAATAACTCTACCGGTCGACTTGAGGGCACTTTACCTTACACATATAATATTATAATGGGCCTAATTCGTTTATAACACATTGAAAAAGGTGATTTGTGCGAAGCATAAAACGTCTGAATGTACCACGTTTTCCCCTAGATTTGTACAATTGCAAAACACTTCGGGACATTTATCAATTCTTCAGAACATTGCAGGTTCGTAGCATCACCGCAAGAGGCGCTATCGTGAAACATCTCTAATTTCATTCTGACTTATTTTAATTAATATAAAAGGGGAAAATGAGAGATTTCATTGAAATTCTACACTTTTTGGCACAGGCCAAGTTCTAGGCAACCGCTAGAAACGTTTCAAGCGTAAAAACATTTTTTTATATTACACCCAGATAAAATTTAGACCCAGCTCCAGGTAAAACTTATGCCTTCGACACAGCTTTTAGCTCGATAACATTTCATGAAATCGAAATTTGCATTCCTTTCTTCCTCAAAATTGGACTTAACTAAATTTAATTTCGTGTGATGTTTTTAAAGAAGAAAGGGATGTCAATTTTGATCTTATGAAATTTTCCTGATCTAAAAGGTCTGCCGGAACCGCCGAAACCATTAGAATCTCCTTTTGTGAATAAATTTTCTATTGCTTTTCAATTTTAATCAGCGATCAAAGTGTTGTTTTTTTCTTATTCACTATAACTCTTTTGAGGAGTTTTCTCGAGAGCTCTCTGGAAACTCAATCGATTAGACTCACTCAAGAGCTATTCAAGAAGTGCTTTATCATCATTGTTTTTTTTGTATAATCAAAATAAAAAATACGACAGGGGTAAATGGGGCATTTTTGAAAGTGGGTACCTTTGAAATTGGGATATTTCTCCTATGTTTAAGTGGAACTGAGCCATATCACAATGCAATTTAGCTTGTCGATCTATAAAAAAAGTGAAGCTATTTTTTAGTTTTCCTTTGTAAAAATTTTGCAGATATTGCACCGCGACTTCAACAAATTTGCTCGTGGTTCTTGTATTATTTCGGAGAACTTTATGAAAGATGTATTTTTAGATAGGTTTTAGTGCATGATTTCGAAATATATCAGATTGGTAAGTCAATTCTCTTTAGGAAAAAACTTGCCACGAGGCTTCAGTGTCTCTATGCAAAAACATACTCTGAAAAAAATGTTTTGTCAAATTAACAAGACAAGTTTGTAAAAAGGATGTTCTTCCATACAGAATATGGAAAAGTTTTGTCAAATCGGCGGCCAACTGGATCTTGTTAAAAGTTTGTCAAAAAGGTGTTTTACTATATAAAATGCAAGAAAAAGTTTTGTCAAATTGGAAAATAACATCCTTTTGATAAAATTTTAACAAAATCCATTTGTTCGTTTAATACACAGTTTCGAAATATATCAGACTAATAAGTCAATTCTCTTTAGGAAAAAACTTGCCAAGAGTCTTCAGTGCAGGGGCCTCTCGACATTTCATTTTTCCATACGTTTTTGAATAGAGGAACTGAAGACTCTTGGCAAGTTTTTTCCTAAAGAGAATTATTAGTCTGATATATTTCGAAATTATGCATTAAAAGCTATCTAAAAATACATATTTCATAATGTTCGCCGAAATAATCCAAGAACCACGAGCAAATTACCCTTATTAGGTGTATTGGGGGTTAAAATGACCCTTTTTCATGTTAATTTTACCCTTAAAAAGGTGTAAAATTAACATTTAAAAATGTTAATATATTTCTGCACCTGAAAAGTGTTAAAATTATGAGGAAAAAAAGTTAATCGCACCCTCTTTTTTTCTCAGTGCTCAATTTTATTTAAAAATAGGTAAAAATCCCATTTTCAAAGGTACCCCGTGCCCTACTTCCCCCTACAAGGGATAGAAAATAATGAACTTACCTCGGGAGTATTCATCTGTAGCCAATAGTAGGCTTCTCGGAAGTCATCGAAGATGATGCGTCCTCCGTCATGGGATCGGGCTCCCAGGACGATGCTGGGCGAGGAGTAAGCCTCCGATGTCACCCAGGTGCAGTGGAATGTGTACGTGATGAGCAGGAAGGAGAGGACAAAGACAAAGGCAATGGCAGTTTCACTGGAAACTGTCGATTGTTGTTCGAATTTCTTGGCCTTCTTGGGATCCTGTGCTTTTGTTTGGGGATTGTCCACGCTCCTGATGTACTTGGCCAGCAGATGTGACACTGCAATGCCCGAGAGGACACACATGACAGGAGCCAGGACGAGCATCAGACGAACCATTACGCCCTGGAAGGGGAGGAGAAGATAAAATGGAATTGACTGGGAATTGTCCAGGGAGGCTTTTTCTTTGATTTACCGCGAAATAAATGCTAGTGACTCCGTAGAGGATGATGAAGATGTTGGCGTCCGTGAGCTTGGAGAAGCAGAGATAGAGACCGGCTGGGAAGAGGAAGACTAGAATTTGCAGGTCAAAGTAGAAGGATGACCAGGATGTCGGTTGATGTTCGGAGACCGAAGCAATAATTGGGATGTGATTCTTTGCATAGCTGGGATCCAGGAGAGAATAGAAGCGTCCAGTCCAGGGTGAAACTTTGCCCGTGATGGACAGGATGATTCCCACGAGGAGCGAGACGCCAAGGAGGAAGCCCAAGAGGGCTTTGAAGAGAATATCAAAGTGCTCTCGGGACATCCGGGAACGCAAAAAATCGACACAGGCATGAATTTGGCATAGACCAAAGACACCCAGGGCCAGCATATGTTCAGAACTCTGAACAGGTTGGAAGCCGACGAAGGAGATCTGCATGGAGAGGATGGTTCCGACGCAGTAGACAATGCTGTAGGCAATGTAGATCCGATGGGAGAAGCGTCCAGTGATCATTAGGGCAAGGACATGGAGAGGAATGAGGTTTATGAGGAAGACATAGCCTCCCCAAGAGGATACCATGTAGAAGTAGGCAAGAGCTGCTAGCGTACTCCAGAGGATCATGCCAGTTTTGACTGCCTTGATCCACATGTAGTACGTGAGGAGCATACAGAAAATGGCAATTCCCTCATTATCATACGATCCAGCCACTGATCGGGAAATGTATCCTGGAACTATAGAAATCATTGCTGCAGCCACCAATCCAGCTCCTGTACTGTGAATCTCCTTGGTCAGGAGATAAGTGACAATTGTTGTCAGGGAAGAGAAGAAAGGGGCCAAGAAGACGCATACATTGCGAATATCAATGGTAATATTGAGTAGCCACATTATGCGATAGAGAAAGGCTGATGTTATCATCAAGCCAGGATATATAGTTCCACCAATAATTCGACCCAAAGGATACCAAGCACGATCATCGAACCAATTGTGAAAGCTATAGAAACCCTGTTCGGCAAGAAAACGAGTTGTGCGATAGTTAAAATAGGGATCAAATTCATGAATGACACTCTCGAACCGCAGCACGGAGAACAGACGAGTGGCAAATGCTGCAAAAAAATGGGAGAAAAGAAGTGGGAGTGTCACCCGGTCAAACCATAACCTCACTTTCATTTTCCGGGACGGAAAACTCACACAAAATTGCAGCTATGGTCAAAATAGCTAACTTCACGAGATGCTCCTGTTTCTCTAGGCTCAGTTTGAGCTTAGAAAATCCTCCTGATGTCTCCATATCACTGGAAAAACCCAAAGAATTCATTAGAAACAAATAAATCCCCATGCAAGTTGTCGCCTTTACTTCATGCCCATTTTTGGGGGCTTTTTAAAACTGATACAGCAAAATAAACTTTGGGAATTTATTCCTTGATAGTCAAAGTGCAGGAATTGAAGCTAAAAACCTAAGAATTATGCGAATTACCTGAGAAAATAGGAATTTGCCGGTTCAAAACAATAACACTACACTCGTCTCGACATCTGCGTGGCAGTTTTGGGATATTTTTTCTCTAGTACTTGGGATATTCCGCTAGGGGCGCCACTGCTGAAATTTTCCCCCGCAATTTGTAAGGTTATATACACTTCCGGGATTCTCGTACTGTGTCCTTCGAGAAAATCTTCAAAATTTTAAGAAGAATTATTTATTTTATCGCAAAATTTCTGTGGAATATTCACAAATTGTCTTTCATCGCCATTGGGAGATTACTATTTGCTTTTTGTTGGATCGTATTGCAGGAAATTCAAAAATTGCTGATCATTGCACTTTTTCATCTTACCATTTCGCGATAAAATTCCAAGTATAAAAATGCCGAAGAAGCTTCAACCATTCTATTTCTTCATGCTGGAAGTGCAGAAGAAAAATGCCGATCTTGGGAAGAAGTATTCACTGCGGGAAATGCCTGAGATTGCATCACCATTGTGGGAAGTAAGTTACAAGTTCAGATCAAGAGAAGATTCATCAGAACATAATTTTCCAATTTTCTCCGTCCCCAGGGCATGACAAAAGAAGAGAAGAAGCCATATGAGGAGATGGCAAGTCGAGAGGGTGGTCAGGAGAAAAGCTTCAGCACCGGAATTAAAACCAGCCATGGAGTGGATTATTCGGAGATTGAGAAGGAGCAAAAGGCAGCTGCCATGGAGGAGAAACTAATGAAGGAAGATGTAAAACAAATCATTAAAAATGCCATTCTAGCACAAAATCTCACCAAGAAGAATTTCTTCCTGCTCCACATTAATTATTTCTGCGAGTCCAAGGATGCAAGTGGAGAGCTAAGGTATGATGCTGCAGAATTGGCAATTCTGGAATTTAGTCTGCAGAATGGCATTGGCAGGGGCATGCATACCCTCATGTGCCTCCCGGAACTCCCCTATGGATACTATTTCGAAGCCAAACGGCACAGCAGTGACACGCATGATCTTCCACTGCCCCCGGACACCGTGGGTAAAACCACCATCAGGGATGCCATAATTGAGGCCATTAAATTTGTCAATTGCAACGATGAAGATGTCTGCTCGCCCATCTTCACCATTGACAATCATATTCCTGTCGTACGATCTGTTATCAACGAAGTCCTCAGTTCTCGCACACTTGGTCCTCCAATTGACTTGCGTGTTCACTCTCTCTCAGAACTGCTGTTCCATCTCAAGAACGCCACTCATGATCAAGCCATTTCAGACATCGCGCCACCGTTTGCTTCTGTTTTCCTGGCTGAGACCTATCTCAATCGCGGAACTTTTGACTACGCTGAAGGATTGGCCTGTGAATACCATGAAGCCAAGGACCGAGTGTCCCACTGCTCACAGACCAAGGTCCGAGGATGGGCATATTCCATCATCAAGAGCTGTGGCCCGGATTTGGGAATTGAATTAATTTCCGGGAAGCATGAACCACTGGCCGCTTTGGCTTTTGAATCTCTGAAGATTGCTGATGACGAGTCCTTTTTCACGGCTGCGGATCTCGAATCGACTATCACCGAGTCTCATGCCTCCATCAGCAATCTCTTGAGCCCCTCGACTTCAAAGTCCAACACATCTGCCTTCCCCAGGCTTTCTGGTAAGTCCTCTTTATTGCTTCAATTTTTGGTTCAGAAAGATTTTAAGAATGCAATCATTACATCATTTTAATCAGAAATCTATCTACAAAACTTCTCATTTTTTCCTATCACAAAAATATTCTACTGATTGATTTTAAAAAGTAAAAAAAAAGATCAACGAATTCCCTTTAAATAAAGTGGAACCATTAGCAAAAAAGAATTTACTATTAATAATAATTAAAATTAGTTAGGGGAGGGTGGGGCAGTTTCATCACTAAATTGCAAAATGGATTTTGAGACCATTTTGCAAAAAGATGATAAACAGAAGTAAAACTTTGTATATTCTGTGAATCAGTTGGGTTTGGGGTTAATAATAATAATAATAATAATAATAATCCTTTAATTTTATTGGTCTATTGTGGAGAAGATGATTTTACTTGAATGGCAGAATGCGTGAAAGTCCCCCATTATGGGGCAATTTCAAGATAAATATGAGGCAATTTTTGAGAAAGATAAAACGTGTTTATAAGAAACTTGCGATACCAGAATTGATTAAAATTACTATTTTGAAGTCTTCTAAGACTCTAAAACCTAAAAATATAATCGAACAAGAACTTTATAACAGAATTTTAACACTAATTAATCATACAAAGAAAATAAAATATCGCCAAAGATTTTCAAGCCTATTTCTCATTAATTGAGCAATTATCTTTGAATTTTTATACGAAAGAAATGTCTTTTGTAGTGCTAAGCCAATTCTGTACATTGTTGGATCATTATATCGCCTTAGAACATGTCCTTTTTAGTATAACAGTTTTATAATATTATTTTAAAGTCTTGAATTTTTATAATACTAAAAAAAATTACAATGTCTTGCTGAAAACATTCTGAAAAGATTATAAAAATTAAATTAATCATTTTCAAGCACTTAAAAAACACTGAAAGACTATTTTTTAAATTTTTTTTATGAACTTTTAGGAAATACTATTTTTCATAATTTCGAACTTTATCGACAAAAACAGCTACAAAACGTTTTCAATGATCATTTTAAGTTAATTTTGATTAAAAAAGTAAATTGTAGATACTGGAAACTTCTCCGTGTGCTAGCATGAAACTGCCCCTCGCGAAGTTTCGGAACTCAAATCAAAATTGTCAGAACCGTCTTAGATTTCATTCAACGCTAAATGCCTTATAATAAACATAACACTTCTGGTAATTTAATACAATTATGTTACTTCAATAGAAAAGTGCAATAGTTTAGAAATTGTTGAAAATAAAACATTACAAAATGTTTCATTTTGATGCAGTTTTATAAAACCAATTACAGAATTCAAACGAGAAGAGTCACGAAATTAATTATTTTTATGAACATGGGTCTCAGTTGTCTATTCAATAACATAAAGGTTTTATCCCATTCCTTTCAAAAGTATAAGAAGAATATGCAAAAATTGGAACTGCCCCATTGTTAAACTGCCCCATCCTCCCCTACTTTTAAGAAAATTAAGAAATAATGAATTTAAGAAAATTTACTGCTTTGCAACTTTAATCCAATCCATTTCCCAGGAAAATGATGAGGCAAGTGACCGAATAATCATTTTTCTGACTATATTTTATTAAGTAAGGGGTTTACGTGGATCAAGAAGACTAAAAAATTATAATTACCCTGCATTATAAATTATAAATTACCCTGCAGTATTGATTCGAAATCGGTGTAAATATTATGCTTTTTATGTGTATTAGGGGTTAAAGTAACCCTTTTTTCATGTTAATTTTACCCTTAAAAAGGTGTAAAATTAACATTAAAAAATGTTGATATATTTTTACACCTAAAAAGTGTTAAATTTATGAGGAGAATAAGTTAATCGCACCCCCGGTTTTTTTCTCAGTGATTCTACCTCTGGCTAATTGTAATCAGAAAATAAGTGATGTAGGAAAGGAAATGGATGGGGGAAAATGGAAAAACGTCTACGGATAATTATCATTCTTAAATGGGGTCACCGAAGGTCATAAATCGATATGTGTCATCGTTTGGCCTCAATTCTTATTACAAGCTTTCGGAGAAATAAAAAAAGTAACAAAAAAGCATAAATAAATTGCATACCTAGTTTTCAAACAACCCGGAAAATATTATTAGCGGTTGGGAGGGGGAGGGGTAGAAGAAAAAAAGACAAACAGACCGTTCTAGATCTAGATTACTTAATAGATAAGAGAAGAGGGGTTCCCAAAGAATCCAGATATACCCGGTTTTAACAATTTCTAAAAAATAGATAGAAAATTTTGTGAATTTTAGAATATATTTAATAATAAAAATGAAAAAAGCTGCTTCTACAAAAGAAATTTTAAAGAAGTATTGCGCAAGAGATGCCTACAAATATTATCTTAGATTTAGATGTTCTCATACTCGAATTAATCCAGAAGAACTAAATTTTGTACAATTCTAAAGAAGCTCAAAAAATGTTTTTTTTTTGGATAACTTATCAATTTCCCAAAAGAGAAGAAAGAAGTTATTAAACCATTTCTGATCAATGTTAAGTTTTTTACTATCTGTTCTTTGTGATATTCTTAATTACTCTTTTTTATAATGTTGTTTAGTTTATCATTACCAAATGGTTCTCTTAGCACTGCATTTTTTCTTTTTTACAGAATTCAAACGTGGAAAGGGACGAGGAAACTTGCTGTAAGTTCTTTTCGAAGATCTTAAATTTTCTTAATTTCATTTTATTTCTGCTAAAACTTACGCTTTTATAGAAAGCAAGTTAAGTTCATTTTTGTTTTTTAAAGCTTGAAGTCTATTTTGCATTTCACAAAAACATCAAATGAAGTTTTATAAAACGAATGTTTCCTTTTTATTCATGTCATTTATGTTGAAGTTAGTTCAAACAAACTGAAATAAAAAGTTTTTCTGCATGTTCTAAGTTTTTTTTTATCTTGGACTTATCATCATTATTTTCAAAAAATTGGTATTATTGCAATTATTTAATTTAAAATTGGATTGGGTGCAATTGAGGGACTTGGAATCAAGCTTTTAGTTGAGAATTTGAAATATTATCACTGTTTTAAGAGAAATAAATTTTTCTTAATCTTGTATAATTCTTTAAGTAATACAGCTGTCAGACCTAAGGCTTAGCCATATGGCTTAACTGCTATACTTTCTTATCAGTCAAAATTTCTTAGAAAAATTTTACTTAGGATTGAATTATTAAGGGCAAATGGTCTATTAGATTTTAAAAAATCAATAAAATTGGTTGCTATATAGAATTTTGAGACCTTCGGGATCTGGGCTAAACCTCTAGTCTGAAGACCGCTTAAGTCTGTCTAGTCTAGGCTAAAGAAAAGACCAACCAATAACCACTGAGGAAGACAGGATAAGTGTCGAAAGCTCTGGTGAAATTGTGTGCTTGATTCACAAGATTCGATCAACCGATTTCGACGCTCACTGGAAGGACAGATTGTCCTAAAAACCTAGCTCAGTTCCACTTTCATCGGCTATCTGTACGTACAGCAATCTGTAACAAATTTCCGAATGTTATTTCAATGAAATCAGGACATGTGGAGGACACAGATGGTATGATTCCATCAGAAATTATCCTGAGTGTTGTTCTAGGATTTTCTAGAATCTCTTTAGACCTTTTTTATAGTCCAATATATTAGGGTAGACTGGGGCAAAAAGTCACAAAACGGATATTAGGTGAGATTCTTAATAAACTCATCTACAGTAGAGTCTCGCTATAGTCCATATTTGGTTTCAAATTTGACACTTGGGTCGCACTAGTCCATGTAATTTTTCAAAATTATCAACGATTTTTAGTATTGAAATTGCTCGACGGCTTCCACTTTCTTTGCGATTGTGGTACTTGTCTTCGCTCTCTTCATTATGGATCACAATTATCACAACTACTTAATAAAGTTTGCCAAAAATATTAAAATAATTATGCTTGTTGCGTACAAAAAGCATAACCTAACTTAAAATCAGTGTTTTGAAATCAACGGTCGATAAATTGTGGACTATAGAGCGATGGCCTATAGCGAGACTCTACTGTACTATTTTATTTTTTTACAAAGTACTCGAACGCCCCAGAAATTTCTAATTAGCGCAGTTTTCTAGGAAATTTACCGCTCTACAACTTTGTGAATGTAATTTTTCTCTATTTTGTAAGGAAATACGTTTATCGAGCCGTTTTCTAAAAGGCAATTTTGTGACAATTCTCAAAAATGCTGGGGCAAATAGTACCAGATATGGGGTATTATCACATTTTGATTCGCTTTATTACGGGATTCCGTAAATTAAAAAAAATACCTAGATAACATATTTTCATAAGAAATTTATTCCTCTACACCTTTGTAAAACACAATTTTTTTTTCTAACTGAACGATAAAAACGATTTTCAAGCTATTTTGGAAAAAAAACACATAAAAGACTGCAAATCATTTGACCGATGCAAACAACAAGCGGCGACACATGGCATTGGCGTTTTTTTTTTTGCTATGAGGCATCATAAATTGTTTCGGTTTTTCTTACTTTTTGCTTCGTACCTTTTGTTACTTTTTACCCCAAGTGATTGTTTTTAATAAAAAGATTTCTTGAGAGAAGAATCTTTGTAAAATTCTAAAATAGATAGCGGCTTCGTATTCAAAAAATCCAAGTCATTTAGAAAATAATCATCAGTGCATAAATTTTGAATAATAAGTAGGTAATAATTGATATATTCTTCAAGGAAAATATTTCAAAAATAGGGCTAAAAATTTTGATATTTTTTATTTTCTAAATTCCTTGATCGAATTCTAAGAAACTTACGATATTGAAGAAGATCTATGGAGGCTATCTATAGAAAAAAATTGAGCCGCTATGTTTTTTACCTTGGAAGATATTGAATTTTGAAATTTTCGATTTGTGACTTTGCCCCAGTCTCCCCTACCAAGAGAGTGTTTTTTTATTTAGGAATAACACAAAATTTTATTCTCGTCATTTATTAGATTTTTTCATGTTTGAAAGTTTTGTACAGATTTTTTCCAAAATTCTCTTGACTTTTCGATCTTTTCTAATACACTTCATTTTAGTAATTGACATCATTGATGTCTTCTGGTGATTCTTCTTTGATGACTCGGTAGTCTTGCTGCAGGTGTAGGGGGTCAAAATGAACCTGTTTATTCTCAAGATTCTGTGGTTTACAAGAGACTTCATGGGTTTTGCAGTGTCTTGAGAAGTTGGAAATAATAAATTTAATGGTTCTTCCTTCTTGGGCATCCGTGAGGATTTTGATGTCATGATAACAGATGCGACATTTTATTGTCGTTCCAATTGATACTTCTGTAACGTTAATCTTAACTTCCTTCTCCGTAATGAAATAGGCATCCTTGTCTCGACAATTGAAAGAATTGGCAATCCATACATTGGTTATTTTCACAATTTTCTTTCTCCATTCATCAAGATCGGGATTTGAATCGATAGCTACGGATTGTCTTTTTTCCGGTTTTGGGCCAACATCGGCATTTTTCTCTTCTCCTCCTGGATTTTCTTTTGGCAAACTCCTCTTTCTCCTCTTGTACTCACAGAGAAATTGATCATTGAGATAGTGAACACCTTTATCAACTATTGTGGATTTTATCAGACGGAGCAGAATTACATCTCCTTCTCTCAACTTAAAATTATTTATATCACCATTTCGGCATTTTTTCAGCAATTCCTGCTGCTGTGCCTTATCAAAATCTATAAAGTCAGACTTTGCTGTATTTTCTAGCTTTTCCTTAATGTCCACGGGCATTGCTCCAAGGACTGCAAAAGATGTAAAAGACTCTTGTGTGAGTAGGATTTTTAGATATCCAGGAATAGGACTTCCCAGCTCTCTCTCTAGCAATTTCCAAGCGAGTTCCTAAAGATAATCCCATATTAATCAACGAATAAATAAAATTAAGATTATTTTAAAATTAATCTACTTACATTCTTGTCTATTAAATCATTCCTTTCTTCCATTTTTAAATTGCTTTTTTTAATATTCTTAAAAGATTTCTTAAATCTTTTGAAAATTACAAAGAATTACAAATAAATTAACTACATTTGACAGCTCTGGCTTTTTGCACAATCACACGGATCTAAGAAATTCACTTTTGCTTTATTTGCAGATTTTCTTAACAATTTTCCAGCGTAAGGAATTTGCAATGAAATTTTATGTTGTTTAAGCTTGAAAGTTTTCTCAAATCCAAGAAAAACTGTATAAAGCTACCCTCAATTCACTTGTTTTTGTTTTGAACCCGTTGCAACTAGAATTTGTGGGTCAGATTTGAAGAGAGCAGATACCCAGGACAATTTTGTATGTTAGTGATTTTCAACATTTTGAATACGATGCTTTGAGAGCTTTAGGAGGACCGTATTTAACGTAAAAAATCTAATATTTTGCGTAAATATAAGATTAGGGTAAAATGAGGTAATTTGGAATTTGGGACATTTGAGATTTTCTCACTGTTTCAGAAAAGCAAAGAGAAAACAGAGATCACGAAATAGAAGAAAAAGACGATTAAAAAGAAAATCAATAAGCTTCTCTTCCTTTTGAATCTCTAAAACAGTGAAAAAATCTCTAATGTCCCAAATTATAAATGGTTCCAAATTTCCTCATTTTACCCTACGTACGTTGCAATTTGATTTCCTGAGCAAGCATACCAAAAAGAAATTTAGAGTACGATTGATTAAAATAAAATTTTTCAGACAGAGTTCTATTGCATAGTAGAGGGGTATGACGGTTAAAAAGCATATTATATAGACAAATTATATGTTCCACATTATTTGAAGATATTTAAAAAGAATGCTTTAATTTCCTGATTCTTTTAAAATGACATCTTATTGCTATTTTTATTGACTGGGATTCCTCAGGAGACCCATAAGTTAAATCAAGTACTATTCATTATCCTCAGCTCTTTTTCATCTTACCAAAACACAATAAAAGCAGAAAACATCTAAAACTTTACTACACTAAATAACCTGTCCTTGAAATTTCTTTCCACAAAAAAAATGAAAATTTGAAATTGTTTTGGGTAAACTTAAATGATGCAAAAGTACTTTTGCGGGTATATCATCGAAGTCACGAGTTTGATCACCTCGCAAAGCCTGGGACGCTTTGTCGCCTCTTTTTTCTAAAAGAGTTTTATACAAAAATATTTATATTAAATATTCTTTCACAATTTTTTGCACTCAAAAACTTATATTTTTTATTTATTTATTTTTATTGACCATGTTTTCATATTTACTCAAATTTCATAATCATTTTCTTTTCAAACTTGTGCTCCACAATTTTTTGTCACAAAAAGACTAACTTTTTCACGTAAATTTTTCACGGTGCTTTTATTAGTTTTTTAATTTCTTTTAATTTTCTATTTTTTTATTTTATAAACGCTCTCTAAAATCGTATGTAAAATACGCACAGGGCTAGTAAAAAACATACCTAGAATAGTTTGCAAAACACGCACAGCACGATCATAAAATGGTTAAGAATACGCTTAAAATCACGCACAGCTCAATCATATAACGGTAAATGCGCTTAAAATTATGCACAGTTCAATCACAAAACGGTAAATGCGCTTAAAATTATGCACATCTCAATAATAAAACGGTACATGCTCTCAAAATCGAAATGCGTTTTAATCGAAATCCATAATACACGAATTAGCTTTTTCAAACTAATTAGTGAATATGGATTTCAGTAAAGAAATGATTAAAACAGAGAGTGCAATCACAATGTGCACATCGAATGAAAGATATACTTTCACAATCAGTTTGAGTGCAGGTTTCCAAATGGATTTTTCCAAAAAAAAATTGGTTTGGGTCTTCGAGCTTTCTAATCTTTTATAAAATTTCAATAAAAACTTTAAATAATATTTACAACGATCCTTAGATAGCTGATTGTAAGTACAGTTTTTTTTTTATTCTTCTCACATTGATAATTCGATAAATTATGCGATGCACTTTCATCGCTTTTAAAAATTTGTGGAGGATTTTCATTCGGCACTATAAGCAATTTACTTACACTACAATAATACAATTTAATAAAGAATAGATTTTGTTATTGAAAAAAGAAAGATATCGAAAGTAAAAAAAAAGACGGAGGAGCCAGGGATCGAACCCGCGGCACTTCCGTTGAATGTCCTGCGCTGTATCGGTGAGCCACCGCTGCATGCAGTCTCATTCGAATTTTCTTTATTATGTGCTGCATATTTTCAACTTTGGGGAATTTAGGGAATTTAAAAAAAATGACCAAATTTCGCACTTTTTGAATATACCACGTTTAATTTGATGCCTTTCTGCGTAGTTGAGCAAAGCCACAGATTTTTCTGAATTTTATGACTCGAGTATATTCTTTTTTAAATGAAAAATTAATTCAATTTGAGGATTAATTTTTTAAATTAAAATGACATGTGTTAATATTTTTTAGAAAAGAGTTTTTAAATACCTTTAAAGTCAAGACAATAAGCTAATTTATGGGAAATAATAAATACTGTACCTTTAAATGAAAATGATATAGGCTCTAAATTCCATATGATCTTAGTATTCTAGAGTATTTCCATCAGTTTGTGAAGTTTTTTCAATATTTCTCGAATTTAGAATTCATGAAATATCAAAATACCTTGAAAATTCCCAAAATTCAAAAATATCTTGAAATTGGATTATTAATTTTCTGAAATCAGCGGACAAGAATTCTTGGCAATGCAATTTTAATTTAGGTGTAGTATTTTTTTATAAATGAATTTATAATTTTTTTGATAAAATTAAACAATACAAAAATTAAATTGGTCGAAAAAGGTCGAAGAATACATATTATTCAAAATATATTATAAATATAATTTTTTTTTTAATTTTTGCGAATTTTGAATTTTTTGGTTTAGTTTTTCAGTCAAATGTGGTTATTGTAAGAATCATAAAATTGTAATAATGGAAAGGGTTTACATTTTGCTTCTACTAAATCCTGGCAACCTCAGCAAAAACCAAATTCATAAAAGTCTCTCACTCGATTGGGGAAAAAGAATAACTTTGACTAATCGCCGCTGCGATCGCTAGTGTCACTCCAAGGTTATAGATTCTGTAGATTTTATTTTATTTGTAGGGGAAAGTACTCTCCCTTCGAATGTTCATGCCTTCGAATAATGTGAATTTAATTGATTTTTAAAGATATTTACACATTTCTATTAAATATTAGATGAGATCATATATTCTGTCAGTAGAAGAGGTAAAAAGTTTGGAGTGGTATATCTCAGCTCCTGATGAACATAATTGGATGAGTGAACTATTGTTGGAAAGCTTGGTTCATTAGCTTTCAGAATCTGGTATATGTAATTGGCTATGGGTAAATTATGGTCATCCAGAACCATTTATGTCGAAGAAGACACTTTTTGCAGCGTCATTTTTGACCATCTACTGCTGGGACCAGGAGTGACCCACAATTCTCGCACTTGGACTGTTTGTTAGAGGAACTCAAAGGATATAATTTGTGGAAGAAACTTTTTTTTTGGACATCTTACTTTTTTTTATTCATCGACTTTTGCAAGAATTTTAACATTTTATACGCATAGAAAAAAATGACAGAAATCCTTCTATCTCATTTTCTGGACAAACTAATGAAGATATCGACTTGGAATGTTCTAAGTACTCCCCCATAAGTTGATCCAAGGAATCCAAATATCATATCAATTTCATCCCCACGTCTATCCTTCCCCTCCAGAAACCACTCTTTTAGGATTTTTGTAATTTTTTCCTTGCGTGTAAAATGTTAAAATTCTTGCAAAAGTCGATGAATAAAAAAAAGTAAGACGTCCAAAAAAAAAGTTTCTTCCACAAATTATACCCTTTGAGTTCCTCTAACGAACAGTCCAAGTGCGAGAATTGTGGGTCACTCCTGGTCCCAGCAGTAGATGGTCAAAAATGACGCTGCAAAAAGTGTCTTCTTCGACATAAATGGTTCTGGATGACCATGATTTACCCATAGCCAATTACATATACCAGATTCTGAAAGCTAATGAACCAAGCTTTCCAACAATAGTTCACTCATCCAATTATGTTCATCAGGAGCTGAGATATACCACTCCAAACTTTTTACCTCTTCTACTGACAGAATATATGATCTCATCTAATATAAGTTAGCTTACTTTCAATCATTGATAATCACATGGAAATTATGTTTAAGTCTCAAGAAAAAATCCATTTTTTTCGAAGGCATGAACGTTCATAAGGAGAGCACTTTCCCTGTATGAATTGGATCTCTGTAGGGCCAAAATGCCCATTTTTCATACACACCCTCCTAAAATAATTTTGTCATCCAATTCAGCAGTAGGTCAGCATGAGTGCTGAATGCTGAATAAATTGGCGCCTTAAATTTATTTCTCGATTTATTTTCCGACAAATTAAATACACTCAATAAACAAGGGTCTACTTACCTTTTTTTCTATAAACATCCCAAAAATATTTACACAAATATTTTAAAAAATTACACAATCATTTTAATTTTATTTTCTTTATTAAAAATTCCATTATTTGCCCTTTTTTTTCATCAATAGGATCATAGATTTTCAATCATAAGTTTCATAGCCATTTTCATGTAACACATTTTGTTTTTTAAAATAGAATTTCCAAAAATAGAAACAATGCTTTTAAAAATATTAAGTTAAAAATAAAAATTCACACATTAATGAATTTGATCATGATTACTTAAGAGTTTTTTTTTTCAAAGATAAATTTGGCACGTCTTCTCAAATACAAATTTTAACTTCAACACATTTTAACATCAACACAAAAAAATAAGTGAAATCTCTCAAACAGAAAATCCCTGGACTTAAATACTGGTTGTTTAAATTTTATCAAAATAAATGTATTTTTTTAAGTATTCGGAACATTTTCTTTTTACAGCGTTGCGGTGTACTTAGAGTAAATGAAGGTTTAACTCTTTCGTCTCTTTTGGGACTCTGAGTACCCAAAGAAGCATATGAATATTCTATGAAAAACAATGTTTTTAAGGATGTCCAAATGTGAAATATTTTTTGTAGGACCTCAATTAATTCCTGAGCTTAAATATTTTTGATTAAAAAATTGTGAAATTGGCTTGCAGCATATGCTGCGGTCCGGAAAGGGTTAAAAAATGCTCCAAGGGTTGCTTGGATTTTATGTGGGATTTATACTTCAACAAAAGATAAAAAGAGCTCAAATTTCGCAGTGTTATGGCAGAAAATGATGCAGAAGCTGCTGTTTTTTCTTATGTCTTTCCGCTGACTCCATTTGCAACTTTATTATTTCTTTGCAATCGCTCGGCACTGAGGAATCGCAGGGTATCGTCCCGGTTGGTGGATTTTGCAGGGGGAGTGCTGTGTCCATTTAGGTCGTTGTTTTCTCGTCTGGGAGGGCTCGGTGGCGGAGGAGCTTGGGGCATTTGCTTGGGGGATGCTGCAGGTAGTTCTGGTTCACTGTATCTGTCAATTGTGGTGGCTAGTCCTTCAGCTACCAATTCTGCGCCCACATTGATGTCCCCTCCGTCTTCGGTTGTGTCAAAAAGTTCCACTCCGGGAACTGGAGAGCCCTCTCGTTTGACTGTGCCCTCAGTGGGATTTTTTTCTCTGTAACTAACCACACGGGACAGGAGTTTCTTCCACTGTGCCACATGAGTGAGTTCCTCGAAGCGTTCGATCGCTCTGGCATTCCACTGAGGACTGTTGTCAATTGATGCTGGCTTTACATTGGCCAGGAAGCATTCAATGGCCTGAAAGCGAAGGGTGAGGAAGTCCGGTCGCAGTTGATACACTTCACTGGTCTCCACGTAGGCACTGTCCCCGTAGTCCAGGAAGTAAATGTCCAGGACGACCTTACCGTCGTTGAATTCATTGGGCAGGATGGCTACAACTTCGGCTCGATACCATTTACTGTCCCATTTGAAGACAGCCGCAACAATTTGGCCCAGGTACGGCTCCCGGATTCTATGGAGCTCCTGATTGGCCTTCTGATCGTAGTAGTCTGTCATTGTGGTCACCAGATGATCCAGTTCTGCGCACTGTGGTCCAATCATCTGAACCCAGAATTTTCCTGGGGAGGAAATGGCTGACACGTAGACTTCCATCTGGCCGTCAGAATTTGTCGAACGGAGTTTTTCAGCTTTGGGCGGGATGACTTCCTTGGGAGACAGAGAAGAATTGCTACTGTTGCTGCTGCCTCCTCGGTGATTCAGTCGTGGTTCCCTTTTGGCCTGAGTCTCCTCCATCAATCGTCTGGCTTCAGCATCTTCCTGCACCTTTTCCTCTATCAACAACTTGGCCGTATTTACTTGGGCCTGAGTCCCAGTGATCAGTACAATTCTCCTTGAGCCATCTCCTCGATCTCCCGACTCCACAGACACTTTAGCCTGGGATTTCCTCGTGATCTCCTGCAGAGCCTCCCCACAGCGACCAATAATCTTCCCGCAGGCACTCTGGGGCACAGGAATCTTCTCCACTACCGTTGATGGCCTCGATGCCAGTTGCTTCACAATCTTCTGGGCATCCTTCACGGCTTCCGGACTGCCCTGAATTGTGCACGTCTGATTGCTGTCATCTTTCTCACGGAAGGCAATCTTGGTTTTTGTCTTGTCCTCAATGGCCCGCAAACTTCCCCCCTCACGACCCACCAACAGCGGAACCACATCATTCCTCACCACAATCTCAATACTCACCATCGCTGATGCTCTCTCCTCCTCCCGACTTTGTGCTTTTGCCCCATTCACCGGCTTCCTTTCGTCACGGCGTTTCCTGAGATAGACATACAGCAGGGCTCCGCTGATGCCACACAGGGATATCCCCAAAAGCATCGGAAGTACCGGCGCCTTCATATTCAGTCCTAATAAAAAAAGCCGCGTGAATTGCGCCACTTAACGTTCGAGTATCTTGTGTCTGTTTGAATAAGTCATTACAAATTTGAGGCAATCATCTTTTCACCATCTAATTTTAACTAAATGACGAAATCAACACTTATGCAACAAGTGAGAAAACCTCAAAGATTTCCACCCTCTCAATATCCTCAAAGTAGGCTCTGCACCCTTTTATTTCCAGTGTATTTCCGGAAGCAAATTGCGCAGCTGGAGATGGAAAATTCCAAAACATCCCCCCACCACAAATGCAATAAATCAAAGCTCTCCTGTGATGCCATGAGTTATTTCCATCCCCAATTCCCATGCTATTTTGGATATTTATTTTTAAAATTTTGATAATGACATTGCGGATGGAATTTTGTGTGGAGGAATTCAAGGTAACTGGGACAGACACCTGAAGATTAACACTCACCGTGCGCTTGAAAAGTACAGTCATAAAATAATTTACACAGAGGAACTTTTATCACTTTTGCGGGGGAATGGATTAACCAATATTGGGAAATATTCCGTGAGAAAATATTCCGCGAGAACTTTCAATTTGTCAACAATGCCTTTTGCACTATCTTGGCCAATAACAAACACGTGATGGATATGTGAGGAATTGAAGGAATAGTCCAAGGAAATGTCGCAATATTTGGGGAGTTTCCTCAATGAAACACAGATGAAACATCATGAAACATTTTAGAAGAAACACAGAAAACACAGTGATTCGTTGGCATAGAGGTTTTATGTTAATGTTTTATTTTATATTAATATTGAAAGTCTTGGAAAATTATTAGGAATTAACTTTATTTTCCTAATTAAAAGTCATTATCATTATTATTTTTTTCTACAGTTTTCTTTATTTGTTCTACTATGTACTACAGATTTCTTGAATTTAGGGTAGAGTAAGCCTTTTTCGCCACCTTAAGGTTTGATACCCTTGTAAATCTTTCAATTTTTGTCGAAATAAACGGATTTTTTTTGTACGAATGCTTTAAAGCCTTGTCTCTCTATTGAACCAGGAGACTTCCCGGGAATTTTTGGGCATCGAGTTGAAAAAATACATTTCCTGCAACAATGCATGTTTCAGTACTTTTCGCCACTTTGTAAACACTTTTTCGCCACTGTGTAAGCACTTTTTCGCCACTTGTTTTTAATTGATTTTTAAGAAACAGCAGCTTTCGAAAACCCCTAAAAGAACACAGCATAGTACTTTTCATATTTAACACCGATACCAGACAAGTATAAGAGTATTTCGAATGATTTTTTGTACATTTTTTATTTGCGATAAAAATAAATTGAAAATTATGCTTATTTTAACTAAATTCCTCAAGGTTCGCCACTTGTAAAATGCTTGGAAAAATAAGTGACGAAAAGTACTTACACAGCCGAAAAAAGTAAGCCCTTTTCACCACATCCGAATTTCATTAACTTTTTTAGATAACATTATAATAAATGATATTGTTGGGGTCGTCGTCAAATCGAGTGGACTGTATTTTTTGTTGGTAAATGCTTTTTATTTGTGGTCGTCTTACAGCCGACGAGACACGGCTATTTCCCGAGAAGATCTAGTAGAGCTAATAAGTAAATTCATTAAAAGTCGTCCTAATTGCTAAATAAATCGTCTTTGTCTTTACCTAATAAGACTTCAATCTTGTTCTGGATATCACCTAATATTTATCAAATCCGTCTGTCTCTATTTAATCAACCTATCGCAAAGTAAAGAAATACCATCTTAGATTCAATAGATAACATAATTTTACACCATTTTCACAACTTACTCGAGAAAATAACCAAATTTCCACAGTCGTCGTCGTCACGCGTGTCTCGCCATTAAAGTCACAAAATGAAAAGACAGAATGCCGGAAGGGCCTAAAATACAATGCCAAAAAATATTAATTCATAAAATATACGTCAGATGGCGCTCTGTCCACAACAGATATTATATTAAAGTTTAGTTAATAAGAGATTGAGTTTCAGTGAAAAATATAACATACTGTACAGCAAAAACATAAAATAATGCAAGGCAATTTCTCTTAGCGTTGACGAGTTTCTTAAGAACTCCATATTTTTTTGATGATTGTTCACCTTGTCGAGAATTTCTTTTAATAACTTGCAAATAATCAAGTCGGTAGAGAGACTGATATGGTTTCTTGATGCGTTAGACTAGAGATCATGAAATAATACTCATTTCGTAATTCCATGAGCTCATAATTCCATAAAAAGTGATTTTATTTGTAGGTGGCGAAAAAGTGCTTACTGGCGAAAAAGTACTGACTCTACCCTATACTAACGTTTTATATCGACAAGTCGAATACAGTGGGTAGCGGTAGATTATCTCAAATTCGGGCATTTGAGACCAAAATGTCACCCGAATTAGAGAAAAATACGGGCGACAAGCTTTTTGAAATGCAACGATTTTTTATTTATCTGCTTAACGGTGCTATCACACTAAGATTTTCATAATTTTAATTTAAATACAATTGAGCCAATTGAGCATTAATATTTATTGATATTAATACATATTTCGAATTTAACTGCCGCCCGAATTAAAAAAAAATAGCCCGATCTTAAAAAGGCTGAATTAGCGGGAGTCTACTGTAACTTGATTTTTTCCAAAAATCGTTTTATTCGGTTTTTGGATACTTCTTATTTACACCCTTTACCTTCCTTGTGAATATTATACTTGAAAGATAATTATTGTCAAAGTTATAGAGATTTTATATCTCAAAAATTCTATACTCTGCATGTAAAATCTCAGCTTGAAATCGCTCTCGTTCTCGTCTAAAATTTGCCTACTGCGAGTTATTCGTTTCTTATTCTGAGCGATCGATATTGGAAGTCTTGGAAAATTAATTGGAATTAAATTTATTTTACTAATTAAAAGTCATTATTATCATCATCATTTTCAGGTTCATATTGAAAGGTATAATGAAAATTCATATGGATTTTTCTACAGCTTCCTTTATTTGTTCTTCTGTGTACTACACATTTCTTGAATTTCCTTAACTCAGTTTACCTACCGAGCACCAAATGATAGAAGAACAGGGGGATGCCTCTACTTGGTCGCAATTAAATCCTCTTCTGTCTATTTTAATTGATGATAAATTCTGTTTAAGAATGAGTGCTAAACACTTTAGCTTTCATCCCTCAATCTCTAATCACCATCTCTAATCAAGAGGATAAGGTAGTTTTTCTGGTGGTTTTATAAAGTGGGCCGATCCTGGCGGTACTGCAATACCAGGCCAACCCGTGGCAAAGGTGGAGCAAGCCCCTAGCACTTCGCCGGCTTCCAAAAATCAATTTAACAACATTGTCCCTCTATGAGGGAACTATTAGGTGTTAAACTAATAAGAACAGATACTACACTTTGATCTTAGCCGTTAGGCCGAGAAGCGATACCGACGTCAAATCGCCCAAACAATACCTTTCGTACGCATTTGTGGTGCTTGCATGAATTATACGCTTAAGTGAAAAATAATTTCTTGCATACAATTTCTCTGCAAATCTCCACAAAAATGCCCTTAATTCCTTAGAGAAAGATATGAGATCATTAATATCACAATTAAATACTTTTCAGGTAAAAGGAAAAGAAATTGCTGTAAATCGGGGATTTTTTTTGTCATATCAGTAAGATTTTAGTTAAAAAATTACTACCTTAGTGTTTCTCATGTTTCTTACGTTAATGATGTTTCTATGTTTCTTGAAACATTGCCTCCGCGGATAATTCAGAAATGTCCTTAGGAAATGTCTCTAGAAGTTTTGCCTCGAGTTTTGCAATTGCCTTTATTGGGGCTGCATGATGTTTTCGTACGTCATAGAATTTTCCTGTGGGATTGTCCGTGAAAAAATAAACAAAAATATGTGAAAAAGGCAAAAGATTTTGGTGATTTTCAAGAGCCATGAGGATGGCATTAAAGGATTTAGCCCGCTTGTCAAGGCAACACCGCACAATTTATTGTTATCTAATATTAAGCATATGGATATTCTTGTTAATTGCTGGTGAGATGCAAAAAAAAGGGCATCCTTGGGGTTTGGGGTCAAGGATTTTACTCAATGTCCTGGGATTTATGTTTTGCAGGAATGTACAAGTACATTGGGACAACTCTGCATGTCCAGACATATTCGGGAAGGAGCTATTTGTATGGAAATGGTCAAGGACAGGAGGGAAATGGTTTGGGGCAGGGGAAGAAATTTGTGGCAGAGTGCAATAATCCCAGTGGGATTGTGGCCGAGATGGAGGGAGGGAATCTCGAGGGATGGTCTCTGGCGGGTGTGTTGGTGTTGGTGAGGCATGGAGATCGTGGACCAATGGAACATGTTCGCGGAATAAATGCCATTAATTGTGGCTATGATGAATCTCATCCACTGTTCCATCGGTACAGGGCTTTTATCTCCAATTCCACCATCAGTGCATCCTTCAGTCATTCAGTGTGGCTCAAGAGTGGTCCATTTCATGGATTTCCGCTGCTTCCGCCTCTGGAGAGGGTTTGCCTCCTGGGACAATTGACTTTTAGGTGAGAGTTTTTTTTCGAAGGCAGTTTTTGAGGATTTAAAAGGTAATTGATCAATTTTTAGAGGTTTAGCGCAGCATTTGAAGATTGGAGAGATCATGAGGCAGGCCTATGCTAGTTCATTGGGTCTCCTGCATCGTCAGCAGACAGTTCCAGCCACGAGAATTGTCACAAATGGAACGGATGGGAAGAATTCTCCAAGTGCAACATCTCCTCCGGAAACGGATGTCATTGTCTATTCTACGCGATACAGGAGAACCTTTCAGTCTGCCATGGCTCTCCTGTATGCATTTCTTCCGCTGGACCGTTGGATGAGCCTCACGGTTCAGGAGAGCCATTCCCTGTCTTTTTGTTTTACAGATTGTGCCTGTCAGCAGGCAGATCAACTGAAGAATCAGATGACAAAGGAAGAGCTATCAGCTCTGCAGCAGCATCCGGCGGTATCGGCCGTGGTCAATTGGATTGGTTTGTCCCTCTTGCAGAATCCCACGGTCCAGATTAATCCGTTGGAAGTGAGAGATGCTGTCCTGGCCCTTCTCTGCCACGGGGCTCCATTGCCGTGCCGAAAAGCCAAGGAGAAGTCAACCAAAACTCAAGCTAAACCCCCAACGACCCCCGATAACAGCGATGTCATCAATATTGACCAGGAAGATGCCCAAACGAAAGAAACAGCCAATGACATTGAAGACATTGAGCCAGAACTTGAGCCTGAAGGTTGCATTGAGGAATCCCATGTGGAAGCTCTAATCACCTTCACGGATTGGCAGGGCAGCAAGAAGACTCGCAATCCAAGAACCAAAAAAATTGGCCTACTGAGAGCCTACGGACTCATCAGGAACATCGTTGGGAACATGCTAAAGATGATTTCTGGGGAAAAAATCAAATTTGTCCTCTATTCCGGACACGACAGGACTCTGCAGTATCTCTTGGCTGCCCTGGGCCTGCAGTCTCAACCCTTCTTCATTCCCTATGCCACCAGGATGGCATTTGAGGTGTACAGGAGTGACAATGAGGCACAATTCTACTTCCGTGTCGTGTACAATGGAAAAGATGTCACAAATAGTATTTCATTTTGCGAAGGCGGGCGTAGTCTGAGGGTCAGCCGGGGGGTTCGTGGGGAGAAGGCTGATTTGTGTCCTATCGAAAATATCATTAGATTTATCCACGATGACTATTTCATTCCCCTAAATGCCACAAACTACAAGGATGCATGCACAGTTCATCAGAGAAATTATGATTTCTAAAAATGACAAAAAATCCCCGATTTACAGCAATTTCTTTTCCTTTTACCTGAAAAGTATTTAATTGTGATATTAATGATCTCATATCTATCTCTAGAAATAAATTAGAATGTGTAAAAAGTAGAATTAAGGGCATTTTTGTGGAGATTTGCAGAGAAATCGCATGGAAGAATTGGTTTTTCACTTAAGCGTATAATTCATGCGAGCACCACAAATGTGTATGAAAGGTATCGTTTGGGCGATTTGACGTCGGTATCGCTTCTCGGCCTAACGGCTAAGATCAAAGTGTAGTATCTGTTCTTATTAGTTTAACACCTAATAGTTCCCTCATAGAGGGACAATGTTGTTAAATTGATTTTTGGAAGCCGGCGAAGTGCTAGGGGCTTGCTCCACCTTTGCCACGGGTTGGCCTGGTATTGCAGTACCGCCAGGATCGGCCCACTTTATAAAACCACAATTACTTTATCCTCTTGATTCGTTTATCCTCTTGATTCGAGATGGTGATAAGAGATTGAGGGATGAAAGCTAGTGTTCAGCACTCATTCTCAAACAGAATTTATCATAAATTAAAATAGACAGAAGAGAATTTAATTGAGACCAAGTAGAGGCATCCCCATCCCCCCAATTGTTCTTGAATCTTTAATTATTCTGCAATTGGGTGGTTTATCTCATTTCCCGTTGAATATATTTGGGCAAGTGAAGTATCCTTGGAAAGTTTAGTTTCTTACCTATTAAAATTTGGTACACTTATTCCCCTCAGTTCAAACGGTGGTCCTCCAAAACCATTTATGTCGAAGATGGGACTATATGCATATGCAATGCCATTTTTAACCATTCATTTCTTGGTCCAGGAGGGAACCACAAAGCTGGCGCGTAGAAATAATTGCAAAAATCTTTCTAATTTCTTTCTGGTTGGCCAGATACTTTCATCAGTTTGGTTTGGACTGATGAAAGTATCTTTTAGGGACCTTCTCCCTTCTCATACCTTTTATTTGGCTCAACAGGCTGAAGGTAGGGGCAAGTGGGGTGGCTTTGAACTGGGGCTACTTCAAAATACAGTTTTTCTCCTATTTTCAAATGGAACAGACAGACAGGACTAAATTTAAAATCTGCCCCAATTCAAAGGTGTTCCACTTGCTCCTATCCAAATATCAACATAATTTTCTCCTCAATTTTTCTTTTTCCTCCAACATCAACTCTTTCGGGAATATTTCAATAACGATTTTCTCCATTCTTAAAATGGTATAGAAGACAGACTGTCCTAAAAGCCTCTTCCCATGTCTCCTTCTTGCATATGGTAAGGATCTGGTCAAAAAAGAGCGTGGGAATTACTGACTTGAAATCTTGAGAATACCCCATTACCATACAGTAGACTCTCTCTCAATTGGGAATATGGGGCAAAATGTCATCCGGTTTAGGGGTAGAATTGAGCGTCAAAGCCTTTGTAAATTCCACAAAAAGCGCTCAATTATAAAGAATCACGATAAAATAGGAAGAACTGCAGCGAATTTGAGCGAATTAGCTTCATAATTAAACGTGAAAATTGTCAACAAAATTTGTAGCCCGATTGAAAAAGAGCCGATTGAGTGAGAGTGTACTGTAATTTAGTTTAAGAATTTTAAATAATATTAAGGGGAAGTGAGAAACCCGGATAAACCTTTGAATTGAAGCAGATTTAAAATTGAAATTTTCCTCCTATTTTTAAGTAAAACTGGATTTTACCAGGAACTTCACAAAAAGATCAATAAAACTAATTTTTCTTTTTTTCTTCATGTTCTGTGACCGTGGGTGTTGAATGGTTGTTAGAGAAATAGACTTGGAGTCTTCAGACGATCACCCCCATAAGTCAACCTAAAGATCATTAAGGGGTTACATGGGTCAAAGAAGACAAAAAATCAATAGGGGAGACCGGGGTACCTATAGCCAGGGGTAGAATTAAGAGATATCGACTTCCAATCTTCAATGACCCCAATAAACAAAAAACAAAATCTCTCAACGTTTTTCTTTCCCTCCCAATCCCCCTCTATCGCCCCCAAAAACCATGTTTTTTGGTTTTTCTCAAAATTGGCCCAAGCTTTTTCAATGATTTTTGGGCATGTTTTAGAGCTACTCCAAGCGAACATTTCGCCCAAATATACCTATGACCGGAAAATTCGTCATTTAGAATTATTGAAGGTCAAAGGTCAACCATTTTGGAAGGCTCATTTTTCAACCGATTTCGTTAAATTTGGATTTTTTGGAAAGGTATTGCAATTTTGAATTCGGCTGCATCGGTCTTCATCGGTAATGAATCGGTTAAGTACCGATTTTTTGATTTTCAAATGCTTTTGTGATTTATGAATCAGTTTGATCTCTAGTAGATCAGTAATACCAAAACATCATGCAAAAAAACTAATTAACGGTGAGCTCTATCTCGTGAGTTTGAGCATTCCGCAAAGCTGGGACGCTTTGCCATCTCTTTACTTAGCATTTTTACCAAAATACTTACTAATCTGCTACAGCCTTTTTTCATGTAAATGAGCCTAGAATGTTATAATTTTGAAATGATATTTTCGTATGATTAAAATATAAATATTAAACTTGATGGCTCCGGCACACCTTTTAGATCGGGAAAATTTCAGAAAGTCAAAATTTACTTACCTTTTTTCTTAAAAGTTTTGCATAATATCTATCTTATTCCTTCATACTCTTCTTCTTCCTTTTAACATCAGATCAAATTAAATTTAGTTCAGTCTAATTTCGAGTCGGAAAGAGTGGGATAGACTTATGCAAGTCTTTCGATAAAGAAAGGGACATGAATTTTACTTTCATGAAATTTTACCGATCTAAAAGATGTGCCGGAGGCATAACAAATTAAATTCAGCTCAACCGAATTTGAAGTGGGAAAGAATGGGATAGACATACGCAAAACGTATGAGAAAGACAGGGATGTGCATTTTGATTTCATGAAATTTTCTTAATCTAAAAGGTATCAGGAAAATTTAATGAAATCGAAATTCGTTTCCCTTTCGTTCCCAAGAGTTTTCATAGATCCCGAAGGACTTAATGCCAGAACTGAGTGTATTCTACTCTTCCGCATTCTTCTTTTTTTTTTTGAACGTCGAAACGAATTCAATTTAGTTTGATAGAATTTTAAGTGCGAAAGAATCGGATAGGTATATGCAGAACGTTTTAGGAAAATAATAGAGAATCTCAGATAAAAAGGATGCGAATTTTGATTTCATGAAATTTTCCTGATCTAAAAGGTGTGCCGGAGCCATTAAAAGCGAAAATAGAAACACAGTACTACTCTAAAAGCTCAAGCTTTGGGAAAATTTTCTAGTAAAGGGTAAGTCTTTACTTACAAAACCACTTTCTCCTTACACAAAAGTATTCAGATTTTGAGACTACAGATTTATTTAATAAAGTTATTAAACCCTAAATAAAAAATGCAAACTGTAGCCAATCAGAGAAAGCAATAGATTTAAAATATTTTATGGAATTAAATTTTGTTTCTTAACAAATAAAAATCATAAAAAAAACTATGAAAAAAATTCAATTTGGTCAGTAAAAAATCATATTTGATCAGGACACAGTTTAGAACTTTAAAAGCTGTGAAAATAATCATTTGGCAATTAATTGGACATATTTTTGTAACGATTTAAATTTTTACTGACCAGTGGTTTTTCTTCCCCCTTTTGTGGCCACAAGGCAAAAGTTGGTGGGATGTGAAAGTTTATTGGAAGCACATTCTTATAAATCCAAGATCACAATTGATTGTTGACTTCAGTTGAGAAAGTGCAGTGTCAATCTGAACAATGTTCTTGGGTCATTGGGTGTTCGTGTGCATCATTGTCGTTGTCGTGGATGCTGCAAAGATGACTGACTTCCGTCCAATAGCTGCTCCAATAACCCAAAAGGACCAAAAAGACTCTTCAGAGGAGCGTCGAGCTGAAGATCTCAAATTCTACGAAGTGGACGCGTTTGGTGATGACTTTACGGACTTCGGAGCCCAAACAGGGCCCCGTGGGGCTTTCACTTGGCGCGCAAATTTCCCTCTGTACACTAAGGATTCTCACGGAGACCACAGAAAGTGACAAAAAATTATTATTTTTTTTATCTTTATTATTTTGATAATGATGTTACCACAATTAAACAAGAACTCAATTTTTTTATGTTAATCATATTCATTCTCCTGTTTTTTCTTCCTCTCTCTCTATCTTCTATTGAAGAATTCCATTAAAGATTCTTCTTTTTTACGCTTTCTTGTCTCTCTTTATGTTGTCAATGGCAAAAAAATAAAAATTTTGCTTCACTCCAGAGTTCTAACTCCAAGTCCTTCAATGTTTTTTTTTCTCCCTTTTCTGATAATCTGATTTGTTTTTCTTTTGTACAACACAAAATTACTTTTTCACTAATATTTTTTTTTGTATTATTTTTAAAATATCATTTTAAATAAATCGCATTATTTTTGCAAAATATAAAGACGATATATTTCGAACTCCAAGGCCTTTTCTTTGCTTTTGGTGTGATTGTTATTTCTTTTAAGAACTTTTCTCTTCATTTCACCTTTATAAACTTTTTTTTTTGGGTTGTGTATTGCACCCGGAGAAACAAAAATTAAGAACATTAAAAATACCATTAAGTTCTTAAAGGGAAAGACGCTGTGTTGTCCAGACACTGCAAGAAAGCTGATCAGGATTCAAATTCAAAAGCCGAAACTGCTCGAGCAATTAAGAAAAAAAAATATGATGGAAAATGGCACAAAAAATTGATTGAAAACTTTTGTGTCACACTGATGAATTATTGTTTTCTTATTATTTTGCATTGAAATAAAATTAATAAAAATCACCTAAATATCAATTACTTTCTAATCATTTCCCTTTTGTCTCGATTGATTTTTTTTTAAATTCCCCTCTCTTCTAATTTGATGCCATGTCGCATTTTGGTTCGTAAGTAGAAAAATTGTGTTATACAAAAAGTATTCCACACTTAATGTTTTTTTTTTTGTTTGTTGTATATTCTTATTTTATACGTGAGACACATTCTCACAACTTTCTTTATCTTTCTCTATTAACTTCCAGAAAGTGTTGCTGTTTTATTTATTTATTTTTTTAATCTAGAGATTGAACATTTATTACTTGCAAAAATTGTTCAAATGATTCATTTTTCTAAAATATAATAATATACTGAGACAGTTAAACAAATAAAAAAGATGGAAAATACAGAGTGTTGCCAGGTAAATTGAAGCGTAATGATTTTTTGATGATTCAACACATTTTTTATTCTGGTATTCATGAAAAGAATTGATGAAAACCAAATTTTAGGGCAATATTTCTTTGAATTTTGAACAATGCAATGGCGAAAAATTCATAGAATTGGAGATTAAGTTACAAAGTGAGGTTATGTAGGAAATTTTCATAACCTAGTTTCATTTCTAGAAATTACATAAAAATATCTTGAGAATCAAGGAGATAGGCTCCCTCCGGATGCGTCAGGGGTGGTTATCCTTTCAGGACAGGAAAACACGAATATTTTTTCCAAAGCTTTCGACGCTACAACGCACCTTCTTCAGTGGTGAAAATCCTGAATCTTATAACCCTTTCTTAAATCTTGCCCAGAATTTTTTAGGCTAAGCGAAAAGTGATGTAAACAAAACTTCACTTTTCCTGCACTAAGAGGCCCACTGTCAAATTTTAAATACAGTAGACTCTCGCAAATTCGGCTCTTTTAAGATCGGGCTACTTTTTAATTCAGGCAGCGGTTACATTTGAAAAAAGTTTGTTGTCATTTTTCAAGTTTGATTATGATTATCAAATGAATCAAATATGCTCAAATTTAGCATGGTTTGTCTTAGTTTTGATGTGATTTTGCATTATTGAGGGATTTTCATGCAATTTACGATATATATCAGTGTGTAAACTCAATATCTATATGCACATGTCGCCCGAATTTCTGTCTAATTCGGCTGACATTTCGGTCCTATATGCCCGAATTTGAGAGAGTCTACTGTAATAAAAATTTTAGGTTATGTAGAGTCTAACCTTAGAGTTTCAATGCGTTCAATTCAGATATTTTGTAGCAAAATCCCTTAATTTATTTTCTAGACTTTTTGTATTGCAGATTGCATTGAATTTAGAATTTTTTTAATGTGGTGCGATCTGTTTTTTCGAGGTTAGATTATGGTAAAACCGGACAGTGATATCTAGACTTATTGAGCACTTTGTGTCCTCGTGCATCTTCTTTGGTTAGAACCAATTGGACTTTTCAACGAACAGAAAATGCTAAAGCTAAACGATATCAACTCAGCTGAAAACGTTGTATAGAGAGTTCCGCTTTGAGAGAATTTCTCAGGACCGAAAAAACCGCGAATTCACTCCAATGTTAGAAAAAAATTGCATACCCGAGGGAGATATCTTTCGTATAAGTTACGCGCGAAAAATATATGCATAGGGTAAGCGTGCCAAATTTCGGCATACAGTAGACTCTTCGATATCCGGCTGAATGGGGGACAAAATGACATTTAGGTTTTTTGAATGATCAACGGTTTTTCTATTTTGTGCAGTGTGAATTTATTTTCTGTCTGACAAAGAAAAGGAGAATTTTCTTCATGGTGTGCTTATGTTTCATTTTTTATCACAATTATGTATTAAAAACTTCGATACAATGTTAATAATACTTTAATTCACTCTGGACAAACTTCATGTTTAGTGAAAATAATTTTGAATATATCAACCGCCAGTGTTTGGCAGCTGTCACCCGGATATCGAAGTGCTGGATATCGAAGAGTCTACTGTAGTTGCGTGCAAGCGTGAAAGTCTCAAAGTTGAAATGTAATATTTTAAATACAAATTGATTTTTTTAATTTTTTCTTCTGAAAGAGTGTTGCTTGGAACCTTGTAATGAGTTTACCGTCTTTATTTACTCTAAAATCATTCTTAATACATTTTAAAATGAATAAAAATATAGACATAGCTTTGGTGCCCTATTTCGGCCACATTCATTCTCATAGTTCCTTGCCCTTCGGGAATTCTTCCAATATCTTTTCCACGGCATCTCGTTCGTCGTAGCTACATTTTTTTTTATTCTTTTGCATTGTATAATCTCTAGAGTACGTAGAATCTAAAAGTTCATGGAAATTCGAGGAATAAAAAAGATGGCCGAAATTGCAAGCTGGCCGGAATTAGGCACACTTACCCTACATTTAGGGTATTTAGGAGCATTTTAAAAATCCCAAGAAATCTCAGTCCTTTGTTTAAATCCCAAGAAATCTCAGGCCTTAATTATTTCAAAAAGACCTCTTGTCATAGACCTGATTCCACTCACTATTCATGGACAGATCATTCCAATTGTTGAGCGTGCTCGCAATTTGGGATTGATTTTCAACTCTTCCCTCTCTTGGTGTGACCACATCTTTCACATCAACCAAAGAGTCTGCTGTACACTAAGGACACTACGGCGTTTTCGTGAGGTAACCCCACAGAATACTCATCTTATGCTCGTGAGAGCACTACTACTGCCCATAATCATATATGGAGCAGAGCTTTTCTTCGATGCCGGCTGTGAAACAATCAGGAGGCTTTCTGTAACGTTCCACAACTGTGTCCGGTATGTGTGTGCTCTACGTGCTTGTGATCACATTTCACGGTATCGAAACATTCTGGTTGGCTGTGATCTGCCTTCCCTCCTCCGTTTGAGAGCTATTTTATTCCTGTTCCGTTCGATTACTTCTCGGAGGCCGGGATACTTAGCATCGCTCCTGGCTTTGGTGGCTTCGGCCAGCCAGCGGGGACTCCTGGTTCCTAAAGCTCACTCGAGCCAGCTTTCGCGTACTCTTTTTGTCAGGGGGGTTGTAATCTACAACTGCCTTCCACCTCGCGCTAGGACGTCGCAGGCCGACATTTCTGATGCCTTTTAGTCGGGGTAGTTTCTTTCTTTTCTCTCTCTTTATTTAAATTTTTCTCACGTTGTCTTGTTCTCATTTTCTTTCTTGTATTCTATTTTTTTCTATCTAATCAGACATTGTAAGTACCCTAAGTATGTTTGATTTAAAACAAACAAAAATAAATTCAAATTCGTAGAAAATGATTTTATAATTTAGCCCCCAATACTAGGCAATTTATATCAAATTCTTTCAACCCACTTTCTCTCAAAGCGGAACATCCTGTATTTTCAGCCGAATTCTGCTAACCATAAAACGACACTTGCAAGGTAATGCCATTTCCATTACCTATATCCCTTAGTGCGCTGTTTATGGGGCATTTACTTCTGTGGATGACTTTCACGTTAATACCTTTTATATAATTTAGCTTATTTTATATGTACCGAGGAAATTGGATCACGGAGATGAACAACCAGACGAAATGAAGGTATAGATGCTGACGGAACGGCTGGAACCTGGGGTGACATGATAACTGCTTTTCGATAGTATCGACTGTCGATTCTGAAAAATTTAAACGATTGCAGGTCTTCCTGTGACTAATATAGATGTTTATCAACATCAACAGCCACCTTCTTTTAAGAATGTCACAATGAATGGCTCGACAATGCTCAGAGTCGACATTCACTTAATCTAACAGATATAGAATTATCGATACTATCGATTCGATAGTGTCAAAAAGTTATCATTCCACGCCAAGTTGATTGAAATTTAAAATTCCGTCACTGTGCTGCCATCTGTTATTTAAATTCGCTCTACTACCTGTTCCAAAGGCAATTTCAATACAGTTCAAAGGGATTGAGATAGCCTTGGTGAGATTGCAGGGCACGACTGAAGATTAATGGAGTTTTTTTTTAACGCGACGCATTTTTAAATGTTTAATTTGCCTTGCAACACTCTGTATTGGTCGTGGGCTGAAATAAAAGGTTGTTGATTGATTTGATGAAAGAGAACCTATTTAGTCCCAATAACATTACTTCACTCTCTCTCTCTCTCACTTACGTCAATAGTTTCTTGTGTTTACCTTCAATTTTTAGTCCTCAACAATTGAATGTATAAATATAGTACATAATACAAAGTTAGGTTTCTTCTATATTTTTTTACCATTTCTCTTCAGTTACCTTCGCTTAGCTCACACTCATTCAATTTTATGGTTTTCCTCAGCGTTTAATTTTTTTCTCCTAAATCTCATTTTTTTGCAATTGCAGACTTCACCTTTTTTTTGTTCTTTTATGTTTTAAATTATTTCATTTTTTTTTACTATTTGTTTTCCTCCCCGAATTTCCTTATTTTTTTCCTATGAACTCTAAAAATTCACCTTTTTTTCAGCAAATATTGGTATTAAATTTGATAATACGTTTTTTTTCTTGTTATTTCCTTTATTTTTTTATTCTGGTTTGCCGTTAAGTAACCTGAACATCTTTTTCACTCTACATTCGTTCTCAAATATTTCTTTATGGTCATATTCAATCGTTATTACAGGTTTAACTATTTTTTTCACTTTATTTTATCATTTATTTTTATTTATTATTTAATTATGTATTGTATATAGAAAAAGCAGTCGTCAGAGATACAATTTGGGTCTGAATAAATTATTATTTTTTCATTCTCATTCCTTAAATTTTTTTAGAGGATTTTTTTTTACTATGACTCCTTTTGTCGGAAAATCTTTTGAGGGTTTCTTTTTTTTCTCGCCTAAATCGATCCAAACTTTAGCCTTTATTTTTTTTCTTCTTTTTTTAAATACAAGAATTAGCAATATTTTTTTTTGTTTACCTATTTAAATTAAAAAGGGTGAATAATGCCTCAAACATTTTCTCATCAATGCTTTTCGAAATAATGCTAGATTTTTTTGTTTTTCTTTTGTGTAATTTGTGCACAAATTTTGTTATTCCTTTTTATTTTCTCATTTCTCTCTCTTTCATTTCTCTGTCAATTATGAAAATTCACAAGTGAATGATTTTTTTTTATTTTAGATTGCAGATGAGGGTGAAATGTTTGATTTGATAAGAATATAAAAGACATTTTCTGTCAATCGGGATGCGTGAAGTTCTATTTTTTTCTTTTTTTTTTTTAATTTAATATACAATGAATTTGTTTTGTTTTCCATTTCAAAATAGATCATTTTTGTCTCTGATTTTTTTCTTTCTTCTTCTCTTGTTTTTAAACACTCATCATTTAGAGGAAATAGTCTGGTGTTCTTCGTGTAACATGTGGCTCTCCACGACGAGGCGCAGGATCAAATTGAAGGCTGCAAAAGAAATAAAAATTCCATATGATCGCACATTAAAAAAAATAACTAAGGGCCTCTACACATTTTGACCTATTTTCGTCAAAAATTGCTTTTTTGAAGGGAATTGTCTTCTTCTTCTTCTATTTTATGTAAGGCTCTCGGACTCACTCGGGTCCATATAGCCACTTTTGTTCACTTAGTTCAAATTTAGACTTTCCGTTATCCCATGTCGATTTTTCTATTTTATTTATATTTTTAATTTATTTATCACTTGTTTATTATCACTCTTTTTTTATATCACTTATTGTTATACGATCACAGTTTTTGAATTATTTTATGCTCACTTTTATTTCTTTGATATATTTGTTGATCTCTTTAGGGGAAAGTCGTCTGCCTTTAAATGCAGCAGCCTTTAAATGTTGCGATTTTTTCGTTGTTCTCAAAAGCATAAATTATATTCTATTAACTATTAGGTAGCTATCCATCATCCTCACAAATCATCAAAAAATGGAGAGCCTAGCTCCTATTTCCTAGATGCTAGATTAAAAAAAATGAAAATGAGCTCTAAACTGTAATTTTGATGTTCCACAAATCATGTGATTTTTCATAGTAAAAATCATTTTACAAATAAATCTTCCATTGTGACACATAGAAGGTTAATCAGGCTTAATATTTCTGTTAATACATTTTGGTTCAGATGACACAATTTTTGTGGGTGGCAAAAATTTGCAAATATCACCCTGCAGTAGCCTTTAAATGCTAATGTCGTGTGCCTTTAAATCCTATCTTTCCATACATCAAAACATTTGACAGCTTCCCGGCCGGGCGCAAAATAGGAAGTCACAAGTATTTGTGCGGTATTCGTCAGGTCAAATAGAAGTTTCATTTCACATATACCCTCTCATTTTATTTGTCCAGCAAAGTCCTAGACATTCTATAGTGCTTTTTCTCAAATATTTCTCTGCGGAGAATTACAATGAGAGAAATTATTGCACATTCCCACACGAATATATGAGACGCTCAGAGCAGAAGTGGTCTCTTTTGTATGCATTTCCCTATTAAAACGGTCCACTTCTGCTCTTAACGTCTCATATGTGAAATCGAACTCCTACTTTTCTCTGACGAACGTCATACAAATACTTATAATCTGCTATCTTGCTCCGGCCGGGATGTTTCAAGTTGACAATTGTCAACTTCAATGGCTTTTTCTTCCAAATTTTCATGTGCAAAACAGTGCTTCAGAAAAATGTGAAGAAAAGTTATTGTTTAATGTCTTTTGACTACAGTGATGATTTTAGTGAGTGCGTTAGGCTTCAACCTAATCATTTATAGCCCATTTAGTTTTATTGATTCAATATTCTCAGTCAAAAAAAAAAACATTTAAAGGCAGACTATGCCAGCTGCCTTTATACAAATCGACATCACTTTTTTAATTTCCTCAGAAGGAAAAACTGAGGACTTGTAAGTGCTAAATGAGGTAAGCATATACACAGAATGAACAAGAGAATTTTTTGGTGTAGTAGAAAATAAAATCCATTTTGTGGATTCTTCAGAAAAAAATCTTAAATTTGGAACTCCATTTTTCGTTTGAAGGCAGACGACCTTCCCCTATATGTTTTTTCGTTTGCTATTTTAAGAATATTTTTTATGCTCACTTTTTCATTATTAATGCACTTATAGTTTTATCCTTATCTCATTAAATTTTCTGCATTGGATCACTATGTGATTTATATCTTCCACGGTTTCGCACTCTTTTTTTTATTAGTTTTAGAAACTTCTTGTCACAGCAATGTCCACTTCTGATCCTTTGAATTATTTTTATTTGATCACTTCTTAAATTTATATTTTTGAACCATAGTTTTTTTTCTAATATTCCCGGTCTGATGTCATGGTTGAATTTTCCTTTAGTTTCACAATTTTTTCCACAAATTTGTCTATTTTTTCCACATGAATTCTTTTCTTGTTCTGTCCACCTCTTTTACTATTTAAGCTACATTCGATAGATATCCCATCCTTCGTTGCTTCCTTAGCTGCTTTGTCAGCTCTCTCGTTTCCTTTAATATTTATATGCCCAGGGATCCATTGTATGGTAACTTTTATATTTTTATTTGCGCTCACTATTTCTTTAATTTTATTTTCGTATATTTTATTGCTCTCTTTTAAAAGTTATAAACATGCGCTCTTGGAGGAAATTGTCTACATTGCTGTAGATGGAAACGTCAAAGTTCTGTCAAAAACGCAATTTTTGACGAAAATAGAGGCCTTTAAAAGAGAAAAAAAGAAGAGTTTACGTACAATGAAAATTTGAGTGAGTCATCTAATTCCATCAGTGCTGCTTGGTTTCCGCAGCGATAACAGTAGTTAGGGGCTGAGAAGATTGTCACAACATTTCGATCATGACACCAATTGTAGCCCTCCATAACGAGCTGGTGAGCTCTTGAAACTAATGTCAAGCCATTTGTATGATTGAACGTCTCCGAAATATCCTGCAACATCAAACATTTACAGTCAAATATCCCCTGTAAATACTTCTCAAAAGCAACAACAACAACAGCAGCAAGATACAAGATTTTGCGTCTCCCCAAAATCAATACACTTACAACATTTATATATTATATTTCACCCCAATCAAAAACACCTCTGCAAAAATCGGGTCAGTGTGCTATATATCAATCAATAACTCTCAAATATATATTTCTAAAATTTTTAATATTTCACCCTCAACATTCATTTTTATAATGTCCCAAAAACCCAATTTTATTGTTTGCAATTTACAATAAACTAAAGAAAAAAATGGGAAAGCAAATTGAACAAATTGAATCAATTGTATTTACGCCAAAAGATGCGCCAATACAATTTCTATAAATAGAATTTTAAGTATATTAGCAGCAATTAAATTTGTCAAAAAAAAAGAGAAGACCATCATTCGCAGACTATCATTTTCTTTCTAATTTGCGGAATATTTTTTTTAGTGAAAGTGTTACATAAAAGAGTAAAAATATTACAATCCATAAAATGCAGAATTACCTAATTACAAATATTAAATACCTATTTATTTACATAAGGTAATTTTCTCAAAGATAATTATTGAAAAGCAATTTAGGAAAACGACTCTATTGCACATAAGCGAACTTCCAGCTGTTCGTTTGGGCATAAAAACCAACTGGTGAAGACTTAGGGTAAGTGTGCCAAATTTCGGCCAGCTTCTAATTTCGACCACTTTGAGTGTAATTTCGACCATACAAATAAATTAATAAAAATTATGTATGTAATCTTCGAATAGTCAATTAATTCATTTTGCTTTTAAATATTTATTCATTTTAGGATGTATTAACACAAAGACCGTTAAATTTTAGGTATAAATTGAATTAAAATTGCGTTGTAAAAACTCAGTGTAGAAAGAGTCTTACAAAAAATCTGACAGATCGATTGTGTCTCTAGCAGTGTTGTGATTTGTGGTGAAGTGCAGAAGGTTTTCCTTCGGAGTTTTTCATAAAAATTGATTAGTTTTCATTAAAGATTGTTTCTGTTTGTGTTAATAATGAATTAATCTTTAAATTTCGGGTAAAATTTCCCAGCAGGATCTTGTATTTCGCGTAAAAAAGTATATAACTTTGTGAGCGTCTCTCCGGTGAGGTAGTGTTGCCTATTCCGGCAACATCTTTTGCTTTCCTAAATTTCTTATTCATTTTGTGTTTTTTTTCAATTTCTGAGTTATACAATGTCCAGAGAAAAAAACCATCGCTTATATGAAAATGATGTTGAGGAAAAGGCCTTGGAAGAGTTCAGGAAGGGCAAACTGCTACGGCAATCTGAGCGTAAATTTGAGATGCTACTCTTCAGGTCTTCAGGACAAATTGCGCGGAAGATATCAGGGCTTGTGGGTCATTTAAACGTATTAAACTAAATATTAAACTCGTTACGTTTGACGTTTTGAAATTATCTATTCGTTCCGTCACAAAAGGTGATCAGAAAAAAGGTGGCCGGTATTTCACTCAAAGTGGCCGGAATACTACCCAAAGCAATGTCCATATTTTTATTAATTTTTCAATATTTTAGGAAGTGATTTAAAGAAAACAAAGATGATAAACTAGTTTTCAAGGTTTCATACAACCCTCCCGAAAAGGAAGTAACAAAAAATATCAATATGAATTAAAAATATTGCATTTCAAACTTAGGACTTTGGTGCTTATTTGCAACTATGCCGAAATTTGGCACACTTACCCTATTAAAAATTGCAAAACTTGTTAAACGAACCGCATTTTACCATTTCGAGTAATTCGATTGTTTTTTCTTCCATCCTGAGATATTGAAGGAATTTATAAATTTTCAAATAATTTGATTGAAGATATCATGAAATCAAAATTCACATCCCTTTCCTTCTCAAACTTTTTACATGTCCATCTTACTCTTTCGCAATCTTCTTCTTCTTCTTTTGAATTTCACAACAAATTCAATTTAGTTCGATTTTATTTGACACCCCTTAGATCAAAAAAATTTCATGAAATCGAAATTAACATCCCTTTCTTTCTCAAACATTTTCCGTATATAGTAAGGTGGGGTAACTGGATCGTTTTCCGAAGAGTGCTACTTAAACGCTTGTTTTTGGACTGATGAAATTCTTTTTTACGTCTTCTAAATCCAAAGAATTATTCACTGTTTCATTCAGAAACATAATATAAAAAAAATTATCAAAAATATTAAAGAAAATTTATAAACTACTGATAATACTGAAATAAGTCAGCATGCGCTAACTGGATCGCCTTTTCGCTAATTCACTTTTAATTAAATCTTAGATCTAATTAAATCTTGGATGGGAGGTTCTATTGCATTTGCCGTGTAATTCAGTCCTGACACCAAATGAGTGTCACCTTTTCAAGCATTTGCAGTTTTCTTGACAAAAGTTAACAAACAAAATGGCGTATATTTCATCTGTGCAGAAAAAATATTTCGTAAAATTGTTCGTAAATGTTTGTGAATTTTTATTAGGGACTTACGAAATGCTCGTGTAAATTGTATAACCCACAAACAAGTTCGTAAAAGTTTGTACTTTTTTCACAAACATTGTTTGTAACATGATCACTTGAGGAGCATGTTTACAAACATTTGTTCCTAAATGTTTTTAAACACACAAAAAAAGTTCGTAAAATTTTATTTGTTCGATAAAATACGAACAAATGACGAAATTTGACTAACTTTTGTGTCTTTTTACGAACATTTACGAACAAATGTTTGTAAAAGTAGAAAAATGCTCGTCAAGTGATCATGTTACGAACAATTTTACAAAATTTTTTTTCAGTGTAAATAAAATAATCCTAACTATAGCAAAGGTTAAAAGGGCTCAGAACTTTTTACTTGACCTAATTATTTTAATCTTTTTTTCTGTTAAATTTTGTTTTTACTGAATATCATTCTTTTTATGAGAATAAAAGGAATAAAATGAATTCTCGACACTATTAAGATCCTTTTCTACGTTCTTAGTAAAGCTATGCCATAGTCAAGATTAATTCTGAATTATTCGATTATCGTGCTTTTTTATATTTTAATGAATATTATTTTTCTTAAATCTCTTTTAATAAATTGAAAATTTGTCAATTCTCTTTCAAAATTGCATTAACCAAATCGTCATTTAAATCATCTCTATAAAAACTGAATTAATTATTAAAAAAAAAAAAAACGTCATATGCTCTCTCGTAAGCGAAAAGAAACTTATAACACAAATTTCCTTATTGCAATGATGACCTAATGACTTTTTCATCTGCTACACAAAAGAAGCTCATGGAAGAAACTTACAAACTTCTGCAACTTGGGGGGACACAAAAACAAATAAAAAAGTTAGATAATCTTACCTGGCCAAATGTGTAGCCAGCTCCACGTGGTGAAATGCCCCAGCCACCTCGGTCATCAGGATCGGACCACAACAGATCACACATTGGACCCTCATGTGGCACTTCCTGTAGTCTGTCTAAGGCTCGAATATGATCTAAACTGTCAATTGACGGGCTAAGACCACCGTGCAGACAAAAGATCTGACCATCAACCAATGCCGTCAGCGGCAGATAATCAAAAAGATCCGTAAAAAATTTCCACACATTTGCATTGCCATATTTACGAAGACATTCGTCATAGAATCCGTAGACTTGAGTGATTTGACGTGATTCGTGATTGCCACGGAGAATAGTTATTCTCTCTCGATACCGCACCTAAGCAAAAATTTAATATTTTTTTTCAAACTTAAAAAAAAATATCCTTCGTAAAGTTATTCTAAAGTTATTAATTTAAAAAAAATCTTGTTTAATTTAAACATAGGAAAAATCTTCTATTTAAAATTTTCCCAAATAAAATTATAAAAAAAAGTTTAAATCAATTTTCTATATCAGAGTTAAAATTTCAGAATATTTATCCCAATAATCTGTACTCAACACTCTGATAAAAGAATTTAATAAAAAGGAAATGGGGAGAATGAATATTTTTAATGAATAAAATTCCTACCTTGAGTGCCACCAGCAAAGTTACTGTTTCAACTGAATAGTAGCCACGATCCACATAATCTCCCATAAATAAATAATTAGTATCTGGAGATCGTCCTCCTATCCGAAACAGCTCCATCAGGTCATGAAACTGACCATGAACATCCCCGCAAACTGTGACAGGACATTTCACCTCTTGAACATTTGATTCTTTTGACAAAATCTCTTTCGCCTGCAAAAGACAAACCACATAAATTATGTAATTTGCATGTCTACACTTAGGGGACAACGGGGCTAAGTCGAACATGTTTTTATTACTTGCTGGAGCCTAAGAATTTCTCTATTTTTCTTTTAAAACTCTGGAAGTCTCAGTGCCTTAATGGACAAAAATTCTCACAAAGTGAGCTTCATTTCAATCCTTGGTGGAATCGCGTTCGGTGGTAAAATTTAAGAATAATGTTTAACTACACTGAGAAAAAAAGAGGGTGCGATTTTTCCTCATAACTTTAACACTTTCTAGGTGTAAAAATATATCAACATTTTTTAATGTTAATTTGACACCTTTTGAGGGTAAAATCAACATGAAAGAAGGGTAACTTTAACCCATAATACACCTAAAAAGGGTAATATTTACACAGATTTTGGATCAATACTGCTGGGTAAAATTAAAATTTCCGGAATATTATTTTAACTTTTTCGGATTTCTCTCAGTGTACCCATTAAAGTTTCAAAATTAAAAAAGCCAAGGAAAAATTAGAGAAAATACTGAGAGAAATCCGAAAAAGTCAAAATAACATTCCGGAAATGTTAATTTTACACTGCAGTATTGATCCGAAATCGGTGTAAATATTACCCTTTTCAGGTGTATTATGGGTTAAAGTTACCCTTTTTCATGTTAATTTTACCCTTAAAAAGGTGTAAAATCAACAATAAAAAATGTTGATATATTTTTACACCCAAAAAGTGTTAACGTTATGAGGTAAAAAAGGTGATCGCACCCCCGTTTTTTCTCAGTAAAGAACGAATGACAAAAGTAATGGAATAGATTTTTATTTGTTAAAAAAATTGTCATCAAAATCGGTTCAGCGACAGTCGAGATAATTGGGGTTATGTGATTTTGAAAATGATTTTTCGACTGTGGCGCCCCTGGTGTTGCTCCCACAAAGTTGAAATGTTCTAGAAAGATGTAGAATTTTGTGAGATCTTTCGTTTAAGCCCTCATTCATCAAAATCGGTCAAATAGAACCGGAGATGATTTTTTAAATTTCTGGAAATTTGACCCCTCATAGAGGCCGGTCAATTTTCGAAATTTGATCCCTTATAGCTCGTGCCAGGGGTTATCGATCGACTTAAGTATTTTTTTATTAGATAGGTATAATCTGCGGCTACAACATACTAAAATTTCAGCCCGACACACAAAGGAATTTTTGAGTTATTTAACTTAGAAAAATGAAAAAAAAAATCTTTTTAATAATAGCGCCGCTAGCGGTAGTTTTTATGACAAAGGCGTTTTTACAAGGACTCCTAGCGAATATCGTCCTGAGTCTCGGCAGTTTTTAATCCTTTATTATTATCTATAAAATTCGTCTAGTCCCATCTATGGACGCCACACAGACCAACTCCCACACATTTTCGCCCATTATCCTATTCTAAAATTTATACATTAGAATCACTTAGGCGAAAGGCTCATCATTTTGGTCAGTTTCTAAATTTGGACACTTTGAGGATAAAATTGGACACTAAAAATGAATTGATTAAAATTATGAATTAAACGAGGTGAAGTACCTTAATGAAAGAAGGGTAATAGGTTAAAATTGTTCAATAAATACCTAGTCTAGAAGATGATCATAAAAGAATCCTTTTCTTCATGATGAAATTGAATTTGTTTGACATTTTTTCAATGTGAAACGCTGTCTCCTCTCGAACAAAATTTTTCAATCTATGATTTACAAGAGCAAATAACATTTTTCTATGTTTCAAGGATATTAACACTATGTTATCATGTTTGTCCTTCCAAGTAACCCTGTTGTTCAAAATCTATTTCTAACTCAGTCAGGACTTATCTGAGGACCTTTTTAACCAAAATTTTCCAATAGAATACCTTACGATGACGTGCTAGATTGATTTCGACACATTGAACCATTTGAAAATCCTGAATTGTTTTGTTTTCTGGCCCGTAGAACCGGTGGCAGCCAAAATTCCGAGTCTTATGTTTATGTAAACAATATATTGTGTTATGCATTATTGATTTTCGTAATTTAATGTAGTCAGCTAAGATATTCACGATCACCATATGCTTTCGTAGCCTCAAAAATCTAATAGAACCTCTAATGAGAAAGTTCTATATTTGCTCCAATTTCTCATAGTTTTCTTTATCCAAACTTGGAAACTTAATTGTCAAGACACTAAATAATTATTGACATTACACTAAAATTTTGTTATTTTTTAAATGCTTCAAATAAATTTGAGTTTATTACAGTGGTCCTATTTTATTGTCCGAATGCATTGTCACTATTCACGTACTATTTGTCAAAATACAGATCTCTAATGGCCAAAACAACACTTATTCGACGTGTGGATATCATTTGAACATTTCTACACCAAATTTATTTCAACGCATTGGAATAGAAAATTAGAAGAATTATAAAAGTAGCCTTATCAAAGGTGGTCCTATTATTTTTCCACCACTGTATCAATTCATCTTTAAATGTATTAAAACAAATTTTATTAAAAAAAACGATAAATAGCTTGCCAAGTTTCTAAACAACCCTTCTGAAAAGAGAGTAGCAAAAAAAATCAATCAGTATTGAAAACATCGCACTTAAAACTTGGAACATCGACGCTTATAAGCAGACTGTCCAAAATTATGAGCCTTTACCCTATCTGTTGCGTGTTCTAGAATTCCTCTATGAGTTTTCAAGGATTCTTTTGTCAAAAATCACTAGTCATCTTCGGTTCGCCTTTTCTGCTGTTTCTAAAACAGTTTAATGGATATTTCTTGCCAAAAAAGCTTTTAAAAGGTGACATGGATAATACATGGTTTTAGGAAACGTTATAGACCGAAAAACTTTCTACAATATTTGCTGTTTTTTTAGAATGAGAAAATTTGAGTTTTCATGGGAATTCTAAGAAAAAAATTGTCACATTTTACCCCACGGTCCCCTATAAGACCAATGATGATCTTTTATGTTAAGGAATTTGTTCAGACTCAACTTTTTTTTTAATAATAGCAAAATGTGTCTAATATTACTTTGCTTTTCCCTCCACTGCAAAACTACTAGAATAATAAGTCATATGGAAATTTTTAAGTGCCTTCATTCATATTTCATTTGAAAGCCCTCTCTCTCTCTCTCTTTGCCATGAGTAAAGTATCTACAGATTCTGTTATCCAGCCATAAGAAATAAAACTTGAATTAGCAAGTTTGTAGTTATAAAAAAGAACCGTAATACCGTTGAATCGAAAAAATGCAGAATATCAAAATTATAATGTAAATATAGGTAAGAGAATACACACATACCAACAAAACCAAGCAAAACTCTTTATGCCCATAATACCGATCTATACATTTTTACTTTCATTCCATACACACTTCCTCCAGATTTAATCTTCCAACCACCAATCTTATCTTTCACTTCAATTTATTATCATGTGATATCTTTTTGTATTATTTTTTTTTCTGCTGTGTTTGGCCTCTTACAGCACATAACAATTTTAGCAAAATGAGTCAAGGAAACACGAAATTTAATAATAATATAAAGAAATCTCCTAAAATTTGCAAAGTAATTTTTGTTGGCTGTGATAAAAAAGAATTCTATTAATAGATTATTCTCACTAAGAAGTCTCTCCCAAGAATATACATTATATACCACCCAAAAAAAATCTATACTTTTGACAGTCCTTCGGAGGCATCATAATGCATAGAAGAATATTGGGGTTGAATGTGAATGAAGAATGACCTCCAACTATGAACTACTTTGGATGGCATAATTTTCGTGCTCTTCTGAATGAAACGATATACTTCCTCCTCCACGGACAGTTTAAAACTTTTCACCGGAAACCAAACAAACTGCACAATTGTTGTAATTTTGTGTACTTAATAATAAAAAAAACCAATATATAGAACTCATTTTTCTTCTTTCCACTCTTGTGTATACCTTTTAATAATTTTCCATTTCAATAGCGTGTATTTGATTCTTTCATAAAATGATTAAAGAGCAATTTCTTTTTAATAATGTTCATCCAGCAATAAAAAAGTTGTACACGAAATTTTATTTATTTTTTATATTTTCAATACAACTCCTTTCGCGAAGTTGTTTGATATTTAAAAAAAATTAACGTACTTCTCAAGGTGACTACGCATTGTATCATTGACTTTGACCGAGACAGTTTTCTATATACAAACAATTAAAACATAACGTTTGAATAAAACAAAGACATTAAGAACAAATTTAAGCTAAAAACCATTTACTTTTAATTTGTTTACCCAAAAAACTTCCTTTTTTTACAACAATGCCAACTTATTTATTTAAACACTGCGATTTATTTTCTATTCTTTAGTATTATTATTGTATTATGAAATTGTTTCTATTACAAAATCAGACTATTTTTGGCAAAAAAGAGGTGTTCAAAAATAAAACATAAAACATTGCCCGACAACAGTCAAAATTGATTTTTACTAAAATTACATCTCTAAAGATAAAGAATGAATGGTTATAGACATAAATAAATAATATAAATACATAAAGATCTCTTTAATACTTCGAATTTGGCCCATAGCCCTCGCCGTAACCTTGCAAAACTGTCTATTAATTACTTTCCTTATTGTACATTTACGATGACAGTGCAAGATATTACATTTAAAGATGATTTTTATTAACACAATCGTCGCTTAGATCAATAATTGTCGTACTCTTAAAGTATAAAAAATACACAAAAAATGTTGATTTAGGTGATGGCTGAAGCACGATAATTGCTGATTTTAGCAAAGATATTTGTAATCAAATGCGAAAACAACATCCCAAAAGAATTAGGGAAACTGTGTTAAATATCGTCCAGTTTGCAATTTCGGCCACTTATTTTGTTCCTCAAATTTTTAGTTTTTGCATACTCTAGAGATTATACAATGTAAAAATACAAAAATGTCGCTTAGACGAACGGGATGAGGTAAAAAATATTTTGGAAAAATTCCGGATGAAAACGAAATTAACATTTCATTCTTTCTAAAAACAATTACATATGTCTGTCACAGTCTTTCTCACTCTTCTTCTTCTTTTAAACGTCATAACAAATTCAATTTAGTTCAATCGAAATTTGGTTCGAAAGACTGAGACGTAAGGTGTGCCCGAGACGTAAATATATATCCCACACTGTTATACACTGAGGGCTTACAGTCCAAATAGACTCAGGCTGAAATCCTCGTGAATATTTAGCCTGCTAAAGGACAATGGACAGAAATGTGTGGGAACTGGTCCAACCCTTCGCCAGAGATAGGAGTAGGCCCATTTTGTAGGTGTTGGTATATGACTTAAAAATTGCCTAGACCCGAGTCAAAAAAGACTGTCAGTCCTTGGGAAATTAGCGATATCCTTCTGAAATTTCACAAGTTTGACATTTTATTTCTTGGAAACGGCTTAACCGATCCTAATGAAATTCGGGTCAAAGCTAATGTGCGACCTAAGCTTTAAATATATATTTTTAAATTTTATTTTTTACAGCTCTATCTGCTAGCTTCCAAACAAAATAATCGCGTTTTAAAGCCTTCGAACATTACAGGACAATAAAATGAAGAAAAAAATCGTATGACGGGAAACCATTGGTATTTTGAGAGTTCTTGGTGTGTCTTGAACATACAAACTTATAGTCCGTCGCGTCAAGTTTCTGAGATATCTTAAAATAAAAGTTCTTAAAAAATAGGTAGAATTATTTTTCTAAAACTTGCTTTCTTTCTCGATAACGGTATATCGTAAGTTGTCAGTGCCAAGAACTATTTCTAAAGGAGAACTTAATGAATATTTTCCTAAAAGAAACCATACCCCTATCTTTGATCTTCTCCTCCTTTATTCCTTGCCGACGTTTCGGAGCTTGATGGCTCCTTCTTCAGGTATGGAAAAAGAATGGTGGGAAAGAATGTCAGGGAAATGGTTCACTACTATTTTTTGACAAATGGATGAAGTGGACATCACGATGGTCAGATTGGGAATGGGTCATAATTTAGTAATTGAACTACTGTACCAAATATCAGACCGCTTGCAATATCGGACACTTTTCTAGTTCTCAAAATTCCGCAACTTCATGTGTTTCTGTTTTTAACTCCTGGAGGTAGGATAATGTCAAAGAAAATAGCGTTGCCTTTAGGAATGAGACGAAAAAGAAAAAAAAAATTAAAAGAGTTACGGATTATCAAGGAATTTCGAGAAAATTTGTGTCCGATATTTCACAAAGAGCATTGTCTATATTTTCATTGAATTTTAAACGTTTTGAGAACAATTTTAGAGAAAACAAACAAAATAAAATTACTTTCTAAAAGCTTCCAAACAACACTTCTGAAAAAGACGTTACAAAAAATTCAACTTTGTGGCAATGTCCGAAATTTGATACAGCTTCCCTATGCAAGTCTAAAATATTTTACAGATTATAAAATAGATTTTTTATCAAGTATAAAGAGTTTTCCACACATTAACATTGTAAGGAATTAAAAATTTTGACAAATTTATTTTAGTACATTCATGCGCTAATTTTTTCCTAATCAACTAACAAACATTTTAGTTATTGTTTTTAAGTGCGCAATGTCAAAAGATCTCTAAATAAAACTACAATATGTACAAAATTAAACTGACTACGAGAAAAACTTGTGGAAATCTACCTGCAGCATTTTACCAGATTTTAGTACATGATAAATGTTTTTCTGTTGGGTATATTGTGTGCCATTTAAGTGCATAAAAACTCACGTTTGTTTAAAACAAAATATATCCATGTAGCTAAAGGCTATCAAGTAATGACTTACGATAAATTATAGCTTATAAGCTATTATCTCAAGATGTCAATTTAATTTTTGCAATTTCCCCTTGAAAATGCTCTTTCATGAGTCAAGTCTATCAAAAAAAAAAGAAAAACAATCAAAACAAACCTCAACATTTTTTTTTCCTTTCTCCTCTCTTTTTTGACCCTTTCTATATATTTCGTGTTATAGCAAAACAAATTAATTTTTCTATTTACTTTTCTTGTGGAATGAAAAAAAATCAATCATATCGCATGATTGTCCTTCTCTTTTGCACTCAATTTTACCTTCAGAAAAAGTAAGAGATTTTTCCCAATATATTTTACTATGTTCTAACTCTAGTGTGAGGAAATTGTATGAATAATTGATGCTAGTTATTTGAATAAATCATTGATCGCAGGGCAAAGAGAGAAAGTTAGAAGCTCGAAAGGACAATGTTACTGATCAAAAAAAACTTTTGATACGTAAAACTAAAACAAAAAAACGTAGGTTTGACCGTCAACGCAAAGAATATTCTAAGACTATTTTGGGAAGGTAGTTTATCAATGAAGAGATATTCTTCGGCAACAATTTACTGGCATGTTGAATCACAATCGAGAAGGGAAATGAACTTGAAATCTCTGTGGGAATTTCGGCAATTTACCCTTCAAGTTTCTGACAATATATTCACCCTGCAGTATTCTTGCACAAGCTATTTTTACTGCCAAGCATCTCTTGAAGCATTATTGAGATTACGCCCAAATTCGAGGACATTTGAAAGAAAATTGTCCTTCGTTACATTTTTTTTTTTAATTGCAAGGTTTCCGATACAATTTATTTTCTAATTTGGAATTTATCATGATATTATTATTTTATTCTTTTATGCTTTTAGTACATTCAATGTTTGCGGGATTTCTGCTAGAAGTACTAATAGGAAGTGAAAGAACTTTGAGTACGTTTATACGCTAATTATAAACTGGATTAACTTCAAAATCATGAACAAAATTTAAGAGTTCTAAATAAATACTATTTCAAATCCCTTATTTCGTATTAAATATTCTGAATCCGGAACTTTTTTTTCCTATTCACTTCGATAACCCTCATCAACTTGTTGTTTTAGTTTTCTTGCAGCATCATGCTTGCATGGATTTTTGTAAATTGGACTAACCTTGCTTAAAAAGTGAATTATCTAAAGTAGATTTGAAAACATGAATAATCACAATTACATATATCTTAAGGCTTCTACACATTGGGAGCAATTCTTATCAAAAATTGCTTTTTGGAAGGAAATCGCTAGCACCGTGTAGGTACAAACGTCAAAATTCTGTTAAAAATGCATTTTTTGACGAAAATTGCTTCCAATGTGTAGAGACCTTTATTATGTTTGGGTTTTTTTTAAAAACAAATGGTATGTAATGACCTCTACACACTTGGAGAAATTTCTTTAAAAAATGCCTTTTTAAAGAAAATTTCCCCTATCGTTGTAGGCAGAAAAGTCTGAATTAAAAAAAAGACAATTTTTGACTAAAATTGCTTCTAGTGTGTAGACACCATAACAGAAAATTTTATGTCCTCTCAAGCTTCTGCAGGATTGCCCTTGTATTACGGAAATCAGTTAAGAATTTAGATATTTTTAGGTTTAATCAGGGCCCCATCAAGCTTAATAAAAAGTGAAGCTATTTTTCAATTTTCTTGTAAAAATTTTGCAGATATTGCACCGCGATTTAAGCAAAATTGCTCGTAGTTCTTGTATTATTTCGGCGAACATTATGAAATATGTATTTTTAGATAGCTTTTATTGCACAATTTCGAAATATATCACAATAATAAGTCAATTCTCCTTAATGGCATCTACACACTAGTAGAAATTTCTTTAAAAATATGCCTTTTTAAAAAAAAATTTCCCCTATCCTTGTAGGCAGAAACGACAGAATTTTTTAAAAAAGGCAATTTTTGACGAAAATTGTTTCTAGTGTGTAGACACCATAAGACAAAACTTGCCATTAGGTTTCCCTTGCCATTAGAAACACATGAAAAAATGTATACCGAGAGGCCCCTGGTTCAGGTAAATCAGAAATAAGATTATAAAAATATTCATAGAATCTGTTTTGATACAAAAAATATATATATATATATTTTAAATTATTTTCAAGGAATTGGAATATAGGGGAAACTGGGGCACCACCAAACACGGGGTACCACCAAACACTAATTTTTATTTCTAAACTACTTGCACTATCTCGACCATTCCTTCAGTGGACAAGCATTCCTATAGTGCCTATAAATTCCTATAGGTCTTATCCTCTGAAGTCGAATATTCGATTAAAAAATCGCAGTGTTTGGTGGTACCCCGTGTTTGGTGGTGCCCCAGTTTCCCCTATATAAACTTATAAATAAGCTTCACTGATCTTCTATGTTAAGAATAATTGTAAATATTCACTAATGAATATATCCAATATCCCAATATCTTTAAGAGGGAATTTACATTACTTTGATAAGTTCTAAATATAAGCCATGATTAAAAACATTAATTTTCAAAATATTTCAGAATTTTTAAGAGTTTTCAAAAACTCTCTTGATTATTTTGGGTTTATTTTGCGATATTTATTGACAAATGATAATAAGTCAAGGTTTCGAATATTTTCATATCGAGTGAGTTATATGGCTTGATTCAATCGGAAACGGAAGTTCAAGTCCACTGGAAAATGAAAACAAATAAATTTCTGAGAATTCACTGATACTGAAAATCTATTACTCTGTGTGAGTACGCTGATATCTCCCGCGACTGGGGTTTCCAACCTAATTTTACATAATTATTTCTTAATAGAATATATTAATAGGACCAAGTAAGTTCGCGTTATTCGCAAGTTAGGTGAGGCTAGCGATACATTTGGCAGACATGCCGTCAGTTAATGACAACTTTTCAGGAGACGAAATTGGGGTACCGCATGATTTGACTGAAAAACAAAAATTTAAAAATCCACTTTCGAAATTGTGCTCTTGCGGAATGAAGATCAGCATCAAATTAATACAGACGTTAATTGAAACTATTTACATCACCGCATTAGAATGATTACATTGTCCCAAATTCGGAATTTTGGGCTAGCCAATAGTCTCAATGCTTAGCGTTTGCCTGGACTAATGTATTATGACCAGCTGAAACTAAGTGAAACTGTCGATCAACTGTCATGAAATGTCAATGAAACTATCAACCGACAGCAACTGATCATTTTGAACCGGACGTCAGAAAACATGAAAGGGTTATTGCAACAAAACATAACTTAGTGACATTGTATTTGTCTGGTCCCAGACAATATCCAAGTGTTTAGTTTTGATGTGCTACCGCCCCGGATTAATAGTTTCAGGTCCATAGTTACTTCCTTTTATTGTCGCAGCACCCACTTATTGCCAAACAAATGGTAAAAATATGTAACTAGGTAGGACCGATACTTTTAATAAAATATTTTTGTTTTGTTTTTATCCTTTTCGGCTTTTAGTCAAGAATATTTTCTTTTTTGGAGCTATAAATACCCAAAGCAAAGTAGGAATATCCTGGACAAAATGACTTTCTTTTAATCTATTTCGGATGGATGAAAAACCGATTCTTCTGGAAATTTTTTTGCAGTAGTCCAATTGATTACTGAACTAAGATGTTTTTATACGGTCCCGAAAGAGTTAAAGAATGAAAAATACGTTTTCCTATGAAACAGAAGATAACTCAGACCTGAAGAAAGCTTGATAACAAATAAAATGTTCCTTTTTGACACATTTTTCCTTAAGGAGTCTACTTATTAAAAGAAATTTCTATTGAAAAATGAGCTTCAAAAAGTATCCTTAAAAAATTGCCTTCATATTTGTGTGAATTTTTGACAAGATGGGTTTTTGAAGAAAATTTGTCTAATGTGTAGGCAATTTCTTTCAAAAATCTTATGTAATTTCTTTAAAAAAAAATTTGAAGAGAATCACTCGCTACACATTGGAATAAAATTTATCAATGTCATTTTTGACAGAATTCTTGAAGGAAACCATCACGATTCAGATTGTTTTTCACGAAAATTTGTTATTTTCTGGTGGAGAAAGTTAGAAAAGCGTTTGTGGAAGTTCATTGGGATAGTATTTGTACTGAATTATTTCTGTGAAATTACCCAAGAGTGCAAGAGTATTTTCCTGGAGATGTCATTCCGGCTGGAATCCAACTCAGCCAGTAGCATCCCAGAAACTGTTCGGAGAAGTGAATTTGTAACAAGAAGCCTCGGTGTTAATTGCGAGTGGAGCAGAACGAACTGTTGCTCAAAGTAATACTGATCCATTGAGCAGCTCTTTCTGCAAAAATTTCAGAACTTCAGGAAGATTAGAGGAAATCTTGTGAATAGGGATCTGAATGAGAAGGATATTGAAGAACACCTCAGGAATACACAGATGAATTAACTTCCGGCAATTTCTAGAGAAAAATCAAAGGAAATGTCCCTTCAAAGGCTAAATTATTGGATTCCACCAGGAGCAACATCTACAGAAAACACTCTTCCTTCGCATTTTTGGGGAATTTTGCACAAAAATTCACTATATGCTATCCCAAGGAACTTCCCCAAATGCTTTTCTCACTTATTTCAGCAGAGACTCAAACAAATTTTCATGAAAAGCAGTCACAAAAGCAAGAGAGGAAAGGATAGCACTCTATCAAAAAATTTTGATGAAAAATAAACCCAATATGGAAGCATTTTTCTTAAAAAAAAATTGAAAGGGCCAATCCATCTCAAGACGACCATAGGGGTACCCTTCATGGTCTTAGATGTTTCTGAATTTTACATATGTTAAAGTACACGATAAAATAATATACCCCTATTTTTTTTTTCGTCCGAAAAAAAATCCTGGCCGGAGATACATGGCGTCAAAGATGGCGCCTCGCGCTTCATTCCTCAATTGCGATTTTTAGCAAATATTTTAAAATGCTCTATTTCGGGAACGGGTTGAGATTTCTTCTTACTCTTTTTTTTTATTTGAAAGATAATTTTATACTCTTTAAAACGATATACTTGATTTTGCATTATCTGCTTAAGTTTTTTTGTAACGGTATTTTAAAAAATTTTTTAAAAAAATTAAAAATTAATTTTTCTCAAAAACCCCATTCTCAAAAATTTTGATTTTTTTACTGTTGATCAGTAACATTGAGTACTACATTCCCTGAAAAGGCGAGCTTCCACTTTTGCACTTACTTTTTTTTTAAAAATATTTGAAAAATTACCATATTTTCAAAATTAAAAATAACCAGTTAAACTCAAAATTTTGAGTTCAACTTTTCAGGGAATATAGTACTCCACAATACTTATAAACAGCCAAAAAATCAAAATTTTTCGAAATCAAGTTTTTGAAAAAAAATTTTTTTTGAGTTTTAAATAAAAATGTCTTTTATTGACAAAAATAAGCCTTTAAATCATATTAAACACATGTACTAATTATGTTTTTTTGTTTTCTTTTAGTTTTTCAAAAAAAAAATTGGAAATTTTTTTGGATTATTTTTGAAAAAATTAAAAAAAAAATTTTTTTTTGAAATTCCGTTTAAAAAAAATCTACATATTGACACATGTGTCAAATGTATCTTAAAGTTTGATTTTTGTCAATAAAAGACATTTTTATTTAAAACTCAAAAAAAAAAATTTTTTTTCAAAAACTTGATTTCGAAAAATTTTGATTTTTTGTCTGTTTATAAGTATTGTGGAGTACTATATTCCCTGAAAAGTTGAACTCAAAATTTTGAGTTTAGCTGGTTATTTTTAATTTTGAAATTATGGTAATTTTTCAAATATTTTTAAAAAAAAGTAAGTGCAAAAGTGGAAGCTCGCCTTTTCAGGGAATGTAGTACTCAATGTTACTGATCAACAGTAAAAAAACCAAAATTTTTGAGAATGGGGTTTTTGAGAAAAATTAATTTTTAATTTTTTTCAAAAATTTTTTAAAATACCGTTACAAAAAAACTTAAGCAGGTAATGCAAAATCAAGTATATCGTTTTAAAGAGTATAAAATTATCTTTCAAATAAAAAAAAGAGTAAGAAGAAATCTCAACCCGTTCCCGAAATAGAGCATTTTAAAATATTTGCTAAAAATCGCAATTGAGGAATGAAGCGCGAGGCGCCATCTTTGACGCCATGTATCTTCGGCCAGGATTTTTTTTTCGGACGAAAAAAAAATAGGGGTATATTATTTTATCGTGTACTTTAACATATGTAAAATTCAAAAACATCTAAGACCATGACCCCTCGATTTGCGATTTTTTCGGTCGTTTTGAGATGGATTGGCCCGAAATAATTTTGATGAAATCACCTTCAATGTGTAGTCAACTTTAGGTTCTAATAAAATTGTAGTCCACAATTAAAAAAAGATAGGGTAAAAAATGGGGAGCGAGACAGTTTGGAAAGTGGGACCGAGCAGTGTGGAATGTGAGACACCTCGCTAAAAACTTGATAATAAATCAATTAAATATTTCGATTTTCGCTAAAAAGATTATTAAGCCTAATTTTGTGATTATTTGAGAAGTTAAAAATGCAAAAATCGTTATAAAACAATCAAAGGGTGACTTGCAAGAAGAATTTAAAAAATGTATTGCATGCGTGATATTCATAACCTTGACACGGTAGTTGTCATTTTCTCTGTTTCTTATGGAAGTTGCTAGGAAAATATCAAAGTGTTTTATTTGATTTTTCGGCATAATTTGTGAAATATTATAAAGTCCGCAGTGAAAATCGAAGGACATATAAGTATTTTGTCATTAATATCACTATGTCCAACTTTCCAAAAGTTTTTGTTCCACTTTCCAAAATTTTGTCCATCTTTTCAAAATGTGATTGTTTTTCTAATGTGATGGAATATTCGAATTAATTGGTTGAAAATTCTAATAAAAAGTGTTAAGATTTTGTTAGAATATTTCACAAGGAATCTCATGATACAATATAAATGAAAATAATAAAAATATTTATTCGGCTTAAAAATGCATTTGAATTTGAAATTTTTCTCAAGTGTCTCCCTTTCCACAATTCACCCTAATTATTTTATTAAAAACGTAATTTTTCGAACCTCTTTAGTGTCGTTGAACTTTGATTTTATAAAATTATAATAGGTGAAGACACAATTGGAATCCAGGATTACAGAGAATCCTTCAAGAGAATATGCACTTATAGCGTATAAACGTAGCCCCAGTCGCATAAACAAGTTCTAAAATATCAAAGCCTACTTTTCCTTAAATTTTCTTCTGAAAATAATAAACTTGAGAGTCAAAGCAATCGCATTTTCCCATTTGTTTTCTTTCTCTCCAATTCCTGGGCATTCCCTTGGCGACTGTGTTTGTTTGCAATTATCAGGGGAATTCTTGACTTTTTGCCTCTCATGAAGATGAATCAATTCACTCTGGCTTACACGGACTGTGTGCTGTATTGAGAAAAAAAAGTCGCGATAATGGTAAGAAGTGTCGTCATCAATTCCGTATGTTTCTATGTGTATGATAAATTTAATCCGGCTGGTGATTGATTTCAAGGCGCACACATACTCCATTTTTCCCATCACCCTGACCACTTTTTCCTATTTTTACGCATCCGGCGCTATTGGGATAGTCACCCTGAGTGTCTCCCGATGCTCCTGACCACATTTCCCGTCGCCCCGGACCGTGGAAATGGGGGAAAATGAGATTTATCTTATCTTTTTTTTTTGCTCGAGGAGCGACTTAGGGAAGTATCACACATACAAAAAAAACTAAGAGGGCGCCATCACCGCTAAAAAGGTCTCTTTGATTCGCCATCGCGAGAAAAATTTGACTCGAGCAGAGAAATCAATTATTCCGGGGAAAATTATCGGATTTTTCCACCTACACACTGCGCCTTCATGACCCTAGCACCACTGAGGTGCCCCAGTGAGTCATGTTGTTGAGGAATATGGTGAAAATACTGGGTAAAAAAGGGTTTTTCTCATTCCGCCCATTTGGGAAGCGCTCACCTTATCACATAGAGTTTTCACTTGTGTCTCTGTTAATTGTTTGCACTCGTTCAGTTGCTCAATCCATTGGTCTAAATCCTTCAGCGTTGATTTATCCTCCATGCTGATGACAAAATGCAACTTTTCTCCAACGCACTGATACTATTTCTGCTGATTTTAGATGTATGAATTTGGCGTATTTTCTCGGCCGGAATTCATACAATTTCACACGACAAATCAAACCTCACTCGTTTTACAAAATGGCGGAGGTGAAGCATGTCAAATGGCTGGGAAAACCCCTTCAAATGTCATGAGTTGGCGTTGTCGCGACAGTGGCGCCATGGTGTGGCAATTTTTTGACAATTTGCACTTCCGTTTGCAATTCTCGTTTGGCGGCGCTGGCTCAGCGACTTTCTTTTCTTTTGCATCCGTCGAAGAGTGAAGACGTGTCTGCGAGTTTTTCTGTGAAATTGCGTGAAGAAATTAGTGCAAAATGACTGAAACTCTTCAACTACGTGGTACTCTGTCCGGCCACAGTGGATGGGTCACGCAGATTGCCACAAATCCCAAATATCACGATATGATTTTGTCTTCTTCCCGAGGTTAGTAATGCCCACATGGCGGAATCTGTGAAAAATCAGCAAATATCTCAGTATCTACGCATCATCGGTGTTCCATTCCAACATAAATTGAGAGATTGATGCCATTGGGAAATACCAGCATTTAAATAAAGACAATGGTTTTTGTTCTTTCCTCCAGACAAGACGCTGATTGTGTGGAAGTTGACCCGGGATGAGAACAACTACGGAATCCCCCAGAAGCGCCTCTACGGCCATTCTCACTTCATCAGCGACGTCGTCCTCTCATCCGATGGCAACTACGCTCTGTCTGGGTCATGGGACAAGACCCTGCGCCTCTGGGATTTGGCTGCCGGAAAGACAACGCGTCGTTTTGAAGATCATACCAAGGTCTGATTGAATATTTCTCCATAAAAACCTTCCCGGAGACCATAATTAAATTTTCCGGGAAGGGATTGGGAATAAAATGCAGCCGCTTTTGGCTTTTAGCAGTTCTTGGGGGGCGATTAATGTGAGGTTAGGGCATAGTTAATCCCAAGAACTGCCAGTTAGGCGTAGATATTTTTGTGCCAATGCGTGGCAGAAGAAAAAAAATCAACTCTCCCGTGGGGGCTCTTCAGTGTTTGAGGCGCTGAGACTGGTAAATTTTGTTGTATAAAAACTGACAAAAAGAAGAGTTCAGGGAAAGTGACTGGCGGTTTGATCACTGGAAAGTGTCTTGGCTAATTTTTTTTCTATGCCTACTAGGAAACTAGGTAGATCGATTCAATGGCTACTTTAGTGCCGACATCACTAGGCAAAATCAAAGTTGTCAGTTAAAGTGACGGGATTGACCAATTTTCCTGGTCATCTTGTTTCATACGGATGCAACATTATCATTAAAAAGACTCCTTTCTGGTTATCAAACTTCCTGCCGATTTTCGCTGGAACTCAGTATGCTCAGAAGAATGAGAAATTGAGTAATTTTTCCAATCGCAGGATGTCCTGTCCGTGGCATTCTCCGTGGACAATCGTCAGATTGTCTCTGGGTCCAGGGACAAGACCATCAAATTGTGGAATACCCTGGCTGAGTGCAAGTACACCATTCAGGATGAGGGTCATACCGATTGGGTGTCTTGTGTGAGATTCTCACCCAATCACGCCAATCCCATCATTGTGTCATCCGGATGGGATCGCACCGTCAAGGTGTGGAATTTGACAAATTGCAAGCTAAAGACCACTCATACTGGTCACGCTGGATACTTGAATACCGTCACAGTGTCTCCGGATGGTTCCCTGTGCACTTCTGGTGGCAAGGACCACAAGGCTCTCCTCTGGGATCTCAATGATGACAAACTCCTGCACACTCTGGATCACAATGACATCATCAATGCCCTGTGCTTCAGTCCCAATAGGTACTGGCTCTGTGTGGCCTATGGACCGTCAATCAAGATCTGGGATTTGGCCTGCAAGAAGACCGTCGATGAGTTGCGTCCGGAAGTTGTTTCGCAGAATTCCAAATCTGACCCACCTCAGTGTCTGTCACTGGCTTGGTCCACAGACGGACAGACCCTCTTTGCTGGGTACTCTGACAACAAAATCCGCGTCTGGCAGGTGTCTGTGACTGCCCGCTAGGGCGGAGTCCATTTCTCCCCGAGGGATGGGTGTGTATCTTGGATGAATAAAGGTACATGAAATGGAAAATTTATTGTTTTCAACCAACATTAAGTGTAATTTAGGAATAAATTTTATATTTAATTTTTAATGAATTCAAGTTTTTCTTCCGGAATTGTTTTCCTATTGCTACAGAACCAGGAAGGGTGAAATTGATGTTTTTACGTGTCAAACCGGCTTTTAGAAGGTTTGCAGTGCCCTCTATTGCAGGGTTACAAAAAACAATTTCGAATCTAATCGAAAAATTTATCCAAGACACATTTGGAGAAATACATCGTCAACCCTATAACTGAACTGTAAGAAAAGTCCGTTGGATTTTCCAATGACTCCTCGGATTATCTCACCAAAATTGCTTAAGCTTCTGAGAAATTAACCCATTCAGACGATGTACTAAAAATACTTGAGATAGAATGTTCAAACAATTAAATTGTTTAACTCTTTCGCGTCTTTAGGGTCATATATGACCCGGAGAAAAAAGTTTCTTTTTGGCTATTTACATTAATTGAAATCTAACTGGAGTCTTGAGAAAATGAGCCAAGAATCTTACATCCTTCTATTATGATGTCGTGCACGAATAGATAGATTTCAATTAATGTAAATACCCAAAAAAAACTTTTTTCCCCGAGTCATGACATTACCCTAAAGACGCGAAAGAGTTAAATTAATTCATTTTAACACTTTAAAACCCAAAGTGGCATTTTACTTTAATTTTAACCCTCTAACGGGTAAGACCGCCTCCAGGCGGTGTTCACAAAAATCACATTTACAGCGACAATAAAGGTTTTATTTATTTAAAAGTGCTATAGTGTCCTCGGTAATAGTCTTATAAACATCTCTTGAAAGTTTGAACTCATTTTGACTCTTCGTTTTGTTGCTATTCCCAGTTTTGTGTGACAGGTCAGAGAAAAAGCAACTAAAAATATTTGTGCAAATAAACTCATTTCCAATTTCCATAAAAATACCGATTTAAAGTTATCTGACTAAAATAAATTTATTTTTTACTGAAAGATATGTCATTCTACTTTGTATATTTTATTTAAAAAAATTGCAAAAAGTAAAAATGTGAATTTTAGAACAAAAAGAGTTTCAAATTTTTTTTTTATATTTTCTCACCTAGCGCCTAAACTAAAAAAGATAATGAAGAATGGATGGTTTTTTCAACTTTATTGATTCATAATTATCCTAGAAAACATTGTTTTAGAACTTTTTTTCGCATATTAAAGAAAACACCGTTAGAGGGTTAAGTTTGGAGCTTCATTGTAGAAATTTTATTCAATATTATGTTAAAGTGATAACACTAATGTATTATAGAGAATTTAATTAGCTTTCGTTTAGTAGAAAAAAATAATTGATAACTTTTTTTATTATTTAAAAAATTGGGAATAAACCGAAAAATGGGCGTAGAATACCAAATTGGTGTTAAATGCCACCTCTTTTATATGGAATTGGCGTCAAAAATTGACATTTGAATGGCTTATATTACATAACCTAAAAAATGTTAACATTTTTTGAGTTTTGTCACGATTCGAAAAAATCGTAAAAAATACGTCAAAATGCTAAAATAATTATTAAAAATTAAGTAATATAAGACCTAGAATTGTTGTAGAATGGTAATGTAAAAAATATAAGATGAAAATTCACTTTTCGCTCTCTTTTTCCTTTTCGATTGCCAGTTCGAATTTCACATAAAATTTTCTTAAACAAAAGCACAAACTATATGAGAATTTGAAAATTTTACAAGAAAATATATAGATATGAGTTCTAAGATTCTTGCCAAATTGCTAAGAAAAAGGAAATTCAATAGAAATTGCCTTTTTGCTACGAAAATCTGTAAAAATTCACTTTGGCATTTTTTGTCAATTTTCACAAAATTGTTATAAAAATGACAAGAAAAATGGGAAAATATTTATTGAAAAAAATTTATGAGTCCTAGAGCTGCTGTAGAAGTCTTATGGAAAGAAAAACTATTGAAAAATTGCTTTTTTTGTAGAAAATATCTGCACTGGCATTTTATGCCAGTTTGGTATTTTACGTGATGTTTTAGCTCGGGTTTTAAAGTGTTAAACTCCATTTATTTATATAGATAAACAATTTAATTTTTACACTACGAGCCTATTACAATACAGCCCCATTTTGTACTTAAAATTGTACAGGAGGGACATGAATTAATAAATTAACTAAATAAATTAAAAAAAATAAAGTTGTCAAAGCCAAAGGGTAACTCATTCCTATTTTTTCTGACAAGTGTTTCTTTATAGTTTTTCGTGATGCAATTAGTAATGAAAAAACTGCATTTTTCGATGCAATTCTTGGGTTTCTCGAATTTCGCGATGCGTTTCTTGGACAATTGACGAGTTTTTCTCAGTACCAGTTTACTTAATGTTCTGTTTTTATATATATATTTTTTTGTACACGGCAGGGATTCTATCAATTCCTCAATTCTGCTCTGCGATGGGTTTCTTCTCTTCCGAATTAGTCGGTCTCTTCTTTTCCCAAAATTTGTAAAGTCTGGACTTAAGCTGTCTCCGCGAGAAATCTCTGTCGCGAGGATCATCTCGATTGTGGCTGGGGTCATCATTTATGCTGGGACTGCTGATGAGAGTACTCAAAGATTTCACTCCTCTGTAGCTGCTCTTTAGGGGCACTCAATGGATCAAGTTGTAGAGTAGACGCCGTAGACGATCTATGATACAAATGTCCCGGGTTCGAATCCCCTTTAGGTCATCAGGAATTTTGCTAATGTTAAAGGTGTTCGAGTTTGCGTCCAGTGAGCTTCACTGCACTTGATTTCACGGGCATGGGACTGACAATATGGACAATTATGAAATCACAAGATCCCATATTCCCTGATTGTTGTTACTTTGATAATTTCTGACCACAGATGTGTTACAATGGTTAAATGAGTTATTCTTTTTCGTTCTTTCTCAAAATTCCACGCTAGATAATGATAAATCAAGTTACATTACAGATTTTAAGGATTTTTTATTATCCGTAGAACATTAATAAATAAACGGTTTTTTTTTATATTTTTAACTAAAACAACAATCGTAGAATATAATTGGAGGCAAACTAATTACGTATAGCTAAATACTTATCTCACTTCAAACTTCTCTCCTAAAAAGGTGTATTTTATACTTATAATATTTATCTATGTTTGAAAGCGACGAATCTGATAAGAAAGAATTTCTTTTGCTTCAAACACAAATAAAATTGATCGTATTTAGCAACATCTGAAATTCGACAAATGTGAACTTCTTGGAGATAATCAGAATCACAAAATGGATTAATTTAGATTCACGAAATACCGAATTGAATCACATGGAATAACGAAATATGAACACAAATTTTTGATCTTGAAGGGACACACACAAATATGAAATGAAATATTTGCTTACAAATTGGGAACTTCGTGAAATAATTTTTGAAATTCCATTAAATGTATGCATTTTTAACCTGGATAAATTTTAAAGTAATTTCTTATGACCAGTTAGCGCTGAAATTGGTAAAAATTGGTTTCCGTCTATCTCTTGCTACATTCCATCGAACCGTAATTTCTCTAAAACAACTATCCTTTAGAAATATGAGAAAAATTGTATAACAAAACAATGGAGCCCCACAGCTCAAAGTACCCTACCTCCACCTAACTTATTCTTACGCAAAATTAAATTTTTCTGTACTCATAAATCCATTTCGTGCAGTTTTCTTCGGTTCTGAAAATGAGCATAATCGTGGGACCCCTTGCAATTCACAAAAAAAACATACCAGCCAATCAATTTTGTATTTCTTACTTCAAATTAATTTATTTCATTTTTATTTTTAGCAGAAAATTCTTTTTTTTTATTTTCTGTAAAATTATATAAAAATCTTAAATTTGCAAAAAAAAGTTGGTCGTTAGTCCCAAGGGTACATCACTTCAAGAAATTTGTACACATCTTTTTTTCTTTTTTTTCCTTTTCTTTTCTTTTTTTCCTTCCTTATCTTTTTTTTTATTATAAAAAAATTCTTCATCTTTTAGCTGGTTTTTATTTATTTTATAAAAACTTCTTTTGAGTTGTACTTCGTTTACAAGTCCTTTGCCAATCTTAAAGTTTTTCGTATTTTGTGCATAAGGACCAAAAACTGGAATTTTAGCTCTTCGTCATTGATTGCTATTTTCCTTGCGCTCTCCTCTATTTCTTGGATCTTTCAGAAACCACTCTTTTGGGAATATCTCAAGAACCAAATTATCGATACTTTTTATTTTTGGATATGTTTTAGAATTTAGATGTTACTAAGGTGGACATTTTGTCCTGATACATACACCAATATCATATTCATAAATTTCTTCTTGGAATTTTGAAGATAAGTGTTTAAACTCTTATGTCAGTGTATTTCAACATAAAAAAACTTAATCAAGCCCTAGACACACTTACGACTAAAGTCCAGATACGACTAAGCTAGTTCATAGCCAAGTCAGTTCCTGACACACTACAAATGAGGCTTAGTATTCACTGGTATCCACAAAACATAACTTTCCTGGGTTTTTATGCACATATTTCTACTGAAATGCACTAATACTCCTCTGAAAATGAAACTACAGTGCCCGCTTTCTAATCCGGATGATTGGGAGACAATCTGACAGATGTCCGCTTCGTAATCCGGATGAATTTTTTGAAATTATTCAACGTCTCGAAAATACAATACAAGGTTTTTTTCTAGAATTAGAATAAAAGTTTTAAAGAAGCTTAAAAAGACATAATTAGAGAATTCTATGCTATTATACTTCATTTATTAAACAAAAACATCACAGGATAATTCATTTTCATCGCTGAATAATCGTACATACATAACCTCAAAATGATTTAAAAATGTAACCGTCGATAACTCGTCCGGATTACGGCGATCCGGATTAGAGAGCGGGCACTGTATTTGTAATATCATGTCTCATTACACGTCCAATAATTATTGTTAATTACAATTATTTATGAGGTGGAAGCTAATTCGCGACTTAAGCCAATTTAGGCGATTCTAGCGAATAATTCTTGTTGTTATACGTGAATTGTGAAGTAAATTTAAAAGTAGTTTCATTTTCAAATGATTACTAGTGCATTTCAGTAGAAATATGTGCATAAAACCCACGAAAGTTATGTTTTGTGAGTGCCAGAAAATGTTAAGCCTCTTTTGTAGTGTGTCAGGAACTGACTTGGCTATGAACGCGCTTAGTAATCTCTGGACTTTAGTCGTAAGTGTGTCCAGGACATAGAATTGATTAGGCTTGCGAATTTTTTTTAGTATTTTAAATTAAAATACAAATTATTAAACATTTTCTCATTTTTTCCTTTGCTCTTCTTCCTTTCTTTTTTTCTTTTCTTTTTCTTTCCGAAAACTTTTCTTATCTTTTTTTTCCTAAATTTTGTACACTTTTTTCAAATAAGGTTTCCTTGGTTAGTCTCCTGTTCTCCTGTGTGATGTCAAAGAACGATATTTATGCAATTAGCACGGATTGATTCCGCGGAATTTTCCCATTTTAGGTGCAGCTGCAGACAGTTTGGTTAGAGGGAAAGGAAGAAAAATTTCGAGAATTTCGCGCGACTTTTGGAGAAATTCCGCTAGGGGAGCTGCAATCGAGTACTCAATCGACTTTTCATCGATTTCTCATTCTCATGTTTTGTTGGTTATTATGGAGAAAGGTTGATTTTGTGGTGCGTGAGTGAAATAAAAGTGCAAAAAACCTCCTGAAATAGGCAAAGAACCGTGAAAATTGTGATTGCAGTGGGTGCATGGTGTGGCAAATGCCAGAGTGCAAGTGAATAAGATGAGTTGAATGTGGTGGAAGAGGTGAAATTTCAAGGGTAATCTGCGGAGAAGAACCTGAGTCACTCCCGATTTTGACAGATTCGTCCGCACCCAGCAAAAAAGTTTTTTTTTTTGTTGTGAGCCTCTGCCCCCGGACTGCGCACCACATTGCCCAGCCACCGAGGTACATCAGCTAAATCTCCATTTGGAGAAAAGGGTAATTTAGATCAATTCTGGGATTAATGCTTTTAATGTGGGGCATATCGTCCCACTTGCCAGGAAATGATGCATTAAAGAGATTTTTTTTGTGCTCTCTGTGATACCTCCCCACCCATTGTGGCTATCACTTTTCCATGTACATTTAAAACACTTCTCTCCACATCTTGTGCCTGGGCTCTGCTAACTAAAAATGCCACAAGTGTGGGGCGAAAAAGAAGAGATTTTTAGAGACTTGTTTAGAAAGTTGCGCAAAAAAATCATTAATATTTTTGTCTTGGCGTCTCTTTTTATTCTGGTAATTCTTTCTTTGAAAGAGATTCTCACACTCTCCCACATTATCAATCCGCCCTTCGATGGGGGGCCTTCTTTTTGTCGTGGCATTGTTCCTCCGGCCCGGCCATGCCCACGGCCTGTGTTCTCTCGCATGTGACTGTGCGTATGAAGGCGCACAATTTAATGCAAATTATTCAATTTTCAACAATAATCAGGAAGGAAAGGGCATATTTTGCTGATTGTGTGAGATGATGTGCAAGAGAAACCAAATGCCGGCAGCTCTTAACAATGCAAAATCAATATTTAACCCAGATGTGTGTACATAAAGCTGTCTACACATTAGACAAATTATTGAAATAATAGCATTTCAAAGTGACATTGAAAAGTAACTTCAATATTGAAGCAAATATTGAAACCAATATTTAAATAATTGCCTACACACTGAACAAATTGACTTCAATATTAAAACTTCAATATTAAAAACACCAGTCTAGTCAGGGATTCACAGATCTTCTGGGATTTCTTCCGTATTTTGTCAAGAACACCCAAAAAATAACCAAGTTGGTCAGAGGATTCCTGGAGCTTCCTCCAGGAAATCCCAGATCTTCTGGGATTTTCTTGTTCATTATGCCAAAAACACTTCAGATTGAAAACAAAAGCCAAATTGAATTAATAACTTAAATTCTCACAGACTTTCAAGATCATGCTTCGTATCATACCGTTTGGCTACAACCACAAGCCTTCGTTCCCTCTGTAGGATTCCAATTCGTATCATAAAATTATTCTTTTATGAAGTGGAATTTCCTGAAGTGGGAGGATTTCTTGAAGCTCCAGGAATCCTCAGACAATTGAAAGTATCTGACTGGTTTTTCACATAACTTTAAAAAAAAAAATCCCAGATCATCTGGAATTTCTGGAGGAAGCTCCAGGAATCCTCTGACCACAGAATGTATCTGAAGTGTTTTTGACATAATATACAAGAAAATCCCAGAAGATCTGGGATTTCCTGGAGGAATGTCCAAAAATCCTCTGACCACAAAAGGTATCTGAAGTGTTTTTGACATAATATACAAGAAAATCCCAGAAGATCTGGGATTTCCTGGAGGAATGTCCAAAAATCCTCTGACCACAAAAGGTATCTGAAGTGTTTTTGACATAATATACAAGAAAATCCCAGAAGATCTGGGATTTCTGGAGGAAGCTCCAGGAATCCTCTGACCACAGAATGTATCTGAAGTGTTTTTGACATAATATACAAGAAAATCCCAGAAGATCTGGGATTTCCTGGAAGAAGCTCCAGGAATCCTCTGACCACAGAATGTATCTAAAGTGTTTTAGGCATAATATTCAAGAAAATCCCAGAAATTCTGAGATTTTCTGGAGTAAGCAAGTGATTAGTGCTGACTAAGTTGGGTTCTTGAGGAGATTGAACAAAATATATAACCAAATTCCAAGAATCTGGGATTTTCTGGAGGAAGCAAGAGTGATGTGTCTTGACTTGGATTTTGATCTTGGATGTGTTTTCATTCATAAACAAGGAAAATCCAGCAGTTGTGTGATGTTCTGAAGGACGAAGATTCCTGACCATTAAGAAATATTGAAGGAAATATCAAATCAATTTGATATTTAGAATTTCTTTGAAATTTTATTTCAATGTGACTTTGAAATTTTTTATTGAAATGATTTGGCCTAGTTTGTAGCCATTCAAAATAATGAAATAAAATATTGAATAAAATGTTCCATATTGAAACAAATATTTCAATATTTGCTTACACACTGGACAGTTTTCTTCAATATTGAAACATTTATGTCAATAAATCTTTGCAATGTGAAGGCAATCTTTGTCAATATTAGACATTGAAAAGAAATATTTCAATAAATTATGTCTAATGTATAGCCAGCTTTATGGTGTCTACACACAAGAGAAATTTATGTCCATATTGAAGCAATTTCCCTATGCATGTGTGGGAAAAACTCTTCAATATGGACATAAATTTCTCTAGTGTGTAGAGGCCATTAGAGAGGCTCTTCCCATTCACCCAATCTCCTGAAGAGTCTTTTTTCTTTCCTCTTGTCTTCCAAGATTCATCGCTAATTGCATTCGCATTTCGCTACTTAAAAATTTATATCATCCATCTCTCTGGGAAATTATCTCTGGGCACCTTATCCCGTCACTGATTCTCATTTAAACTTCCTTTGAAATGCAAGTTCTTTAACCCCTTTTCCAAAAAAAGAAAAAACTATCAAAGACACCCTCCTCTCTTGGTCATCCCCGCCTCTACCGGTAAACTCCCTAAAACATCCATGTTCACAAAGAAAAAATTGCCTGTTCTAGATATTTTCACAGAGCAGTAAAAATTTCTTAGTCTACTGCCTATAGCTGTGAATTGATGCAATTTTATATAAAAAAAGAAAAAAAGAGAATCGGACAAAATCCAGCTAATGCACTCGGTCGAAATAGAAATTATGCTCAAAAATAGCGCGAGAAGGAAATTGATTTAATTAGTTTCTTCTCCCCCTGAACTGTTTTTCGCACAGCGAGGAGAAGTCCATACTAATTGGAGCTGTTAATGCAATCATGCAATTATTTTACCTTTTAGTTCATCATTGTGCGCAAAACAGGTATAACTCTTTCAGCATCGAATCTTAGAGAGTAATACAGAATATTGCTTATAATAATAGCAAAGAAAGAATTATTACATTTTGTTTTATTGTTATTTCTTCGCTAAATAGTTTCTGTCTCATAACTTGCGGGCATGTGATTATCTTGAGCTGTTTCTTACACAAAAGTGACATTGAATTATTTTTTTTGATGTGTTTAAACTACAAAGTATTGTTGGGAATTCTATTCTCTGGTAGAGCAAGCTGATAAGGTTGTAGAGGAGTTTAAGTGGTGTGAAAAAGTTTCCGGCAAAGTTCTAAAAAATATTAGTGCACCACCAATGGATTGAAAAACACTTTCAAAAGAATAAACACCGTTACCGACTAAATCTAAAAAATTGAGCTAGTAAAGGCTCAGAAATTGAGAAAGACTGGCGTAAAATTTTGATGATCATTTGGTCAGAGAAACGTCTTGTGAATGCAAAGAATAAGAGTTTTCAAGAAATAGTTCAAAAGGGATGACAAAGTGTCCCAGGCTTTGCGAAGTGCTCGAACTCGTGATTATCCCTCAAAAGTACTTTAGCAATCGATTTAAAACCGATTTGTACATCACACGAAATATTCCACAAAATAATTTTAAGGGCAATAAAATTGATTTTCGGACAAAAATTATTTATCGGTTCATCATCGGTTCAAAACCAATTGGAACCGGATTAGTTCTGTCGGAAATTCCAAGACCTTTCGAATATGCCCAAACATGCCCAATTCAGGTAATAAATGCGTTCTCTAGAGCCTTTTTAACCTTTGAACTTGAGAAAACGCTATTAGGAATGATTCAACAGTATTTTCACACATCCCGTCTGACATAGAGTAAGGGGGCCCAGCGTTGTGCCAGTTTTAGGCTCTTTTTTAGCGCTCATTGGCAAGATCTGAGTGGTAGGCCCGAATTAACCCTTTAAGGACGATTGGAGCACCGGTGTCCCATAAAGAAAATTATTTTTCCTGACTACCTAAAGTTATTTTTTCCTTATGTTTGTACGTAATTGCAAAGTAGAAGGTTGAAGGAATCTAGGATATTTTTTGCAAGTCTCTAGCTATATGCTATATAGTAAATTTTTAACTAAATATTTTAACAAACTGATATAACTAATATTAGTTATTTTTTTTACTTCCAATTTTTTTAAGCAAAACCGTTTTGGAAAGAGAAACTACAATACTCAAACATAATATTTTTCATTAGAGTGAAAATTATCAAACATTGGTATTGTCAGAAAAATTACTTAAATTTTTAGGCTATTTTTGTCCCTATCGCTCATAAAGTTAAAAAATACCCCGAATCAGACTCTGTTGGATTTTCTAAGTCAAGATGTAAGACTTTTTACTGATTTTGTCTATATAGGCTGTGTGAATGTTGACAGAACGTCCGGCCTAAAAAATTAAAAAGAAGAAGAAGAAGAAGAAGAAGAAGAAGATTTTGTCTATCAGTTTCATTTTTATTGCTGATTAATTTGTCGTCGATTTGTCGTCGTTAAAGGATTAAGGACTGGATTTTGTCACGTGCATCAATGGCGGATGAATGAAACTGTCAATCACACCTGATTTCACTTCCGAATATTATACAAACGGGAGAAGCCGCAACGATAAATGATATGTTTTATTTAACTGGCATTAACGATTTAACACTTTAGAAAAGGAAAATCATTGCGTAAAATTAGGTTCTATGAAGGTGAAAATAGTGCGTGCAGTGAGAAAATGTCCCTTTATTGGGGATACGGTATGCCCAGAACTCTGATTTACGGTAAAGGCGGGCAAAGTGTTAGAAGTGCGTCGAAAAACAGAAACGTTGCTGTTTTAAAGTGGTAATGGTTTCAATTATCCCTCATTACCTCTTTCCCTGCTTCAATTTGCATACCAAAGGATTAAAGATATCCTTTAGCAGTGATTTCATAAAGGTTTCGGTTGTTTTTATGCATTTTTGCCCAGAAACTAAGTCAAAACAAACAAATGTCAACGGTTCGTATTCAAAACTGAGCTTTTTCGCGAGCTTTTATGTGAATTGGGAATTACGAAAATCTGAAAATTTTCTTAATGGAAATAACCCATAAACCTAGCGTTTTTAGTTTGAGAATAATGGCCCCATAGAACTGTTCTTAGATTCTTTATACACTAAGGGCTTAGGATTATCGATTAGAGGTCCTTTGTATAAATTTACTTTACTTAATTCTTTAATACTAGATTACGCTATAAATATTCTCAAGGATCAGCCTGAGTCTTTTTGGGCCCTTAGAGCAAAAAGGCTTTGAAAAAAATCAGCATTAATCTAATTTTGATAATTTTAAGTACTTCGGATAGCTGATAAACATTTTCATTAATTTTTGAAAAAAAAGGAATATTATTTTTTGTTTATGGGTTTACATTCGTCACGCAGACTAAAAAACAGCATATTTCCTCTATTTTTTTTCCAACATAATAAAAATTTATTTGAGGGAAAGCGAGCTGCTTCGAACTCAAACTTCGAACAACTCAATTTTTTCTCTATATTCCTAATAAATTTAACCCATGACCCTTTTCAGAAAATTTTAACCATCAATCGGACCGGACTAAATATTTATATTAGGTCAAATTTATTAAAAAAAATTATTGAAAAGAATGAATTGTTCGAAGCTTGAGTCGTCCGAAGGTAGGGCGCTTTCCCTTAATACAAGCGCTTAGTCATATTAAAGTACAAAATTTAAACTATATTTTCTGAAATTTTCATTTAAAATTTTTAAAAATTAAGCCGTTGGACCTGATTTTTGGAGACTATCTTTTAAGTTTTGCGAAAATACATAATAAGAAACTTTCATGAATTTTATCTCCTCGAGAAAAATATATAATTTTTTACTTATACTAAAATTGATATAGGGGAAAGTACTCTTCCTTCGAACGTTCATGCCTTTGAATAATAAGAATTTTCTTTTATTTTTCTAATGATTTATACACAATTATCAATAATTAATGATAAACTAACTAATATTTAATAAAAATGTGTAAATCTCTTAGGAAAAATAAAAGAAAATTCACATTATTCGAAGGGAGAGTATTTTCCCTTATATATCCAATAAGATCAATCAAAATATATATCCAATAAGAGAAAAAATGAAACATTCAAAGGCTGCCGCATTCAAAGGCAGACCACTTTTCTCTAATCTTGAAACGTGTTAATCTTTTAGCGAAATTAGAGAATGAGGCTTATTAGCACTTTGCTGAATTGTTCCTACGCAAATTTTTGCGATGGAATTGTTTTTGAAAACCTGTTACAACTTGTTTTTTTTTCTTGGACAATACTTGAACCAGGGATATTAATCTATTTACGAAATTTAAGATTTTAATGTTTGTTTTATTTTTGAAATTTTGCTTCTAAATTTTAAAATAATGTTTCGTATATCAGGCATTATTTTTTTTTAGGAAATCGTTGTTTAGGATTGGATATTAAAGGCAAATGATCCATTAGATTTTGAAAAATCAATAAAATTGCTTGATATTTAGATTTTTGAGATCTCCGGGAACTGGTCTAAACCTCCAGTCTGAAGCCGGCATTACATAAGTTCTAGTATACCATTTAAAAAACTTAAAGTTTAATAGTCTCTTCAATCAAAACGAGTGATGAGGGAATTTGTCTTAAGATTGTGAAGAGAACCCATTTCAATTCATTAATTATTTAAAAGCTGCAGTTTGATGAAGAGTAAGACTCACTGCAACACATTTCTCGTCTAAATTTCTTTCTTAAGAATATAATCCGTTTGATCTTGTTTGAAAAGCTTCCCTTCTTCCAGCAATCAAAAAATTCAACTCAGATTAAATTGATTAAAGCACAATTTTACACTTGAATCGTCTCTGTGGATATTGCCAAAATAAATTTGTTATTGAACTTTGACCTTAAGAATAAGGAAAAAAAGTCAAGTACCTAAATTACAATTTGCACCACGATTTTGCTATAAAGAGTTGTCGCTGAGAGTTGTTTCTATAAATCCTCCGTGTTTGAGGGCACCCTGCATTAACTCTTTCGCGTCCATAGGGTCATATATGACCCGGGGAAAAAAGTTTCTTTTTGGCTATTTACATTAATTGAAATCTAACTGGAGTCTTGAGAAAATGAGCCAAGAATCTTACATCCTTCTATTATGATGTCGTGCACGAACAGATAGATTTCAATTAATGTAAATACCCAAAAAAAACTTTTTTCCCCGAGTCATGACATTACCCTATGGACGCGAAAGAGTTAAGTCTTATTCATCGTTCACCTTAGTAACGTAAACATATTAAATGTGTCTCTACCGATAAAATTTTATTACTTGAGAAAATGATTTCTGAGAGAGCAAATACGACGCCTTTGTACATTAATTCTTGTATGATATATTGAAGAAAAAATCTCTCTTAATAGATATATCTAAATATAATTCCTAATTAAATATTGTTGAATTTTCCCTGTAATACATTTCTCATTCTGTTGGTAATGGCTGTTTACTGGAGTCGTTGTTAGAGTGAGAGCAGAAATTCCAGCTTTTATTAAATCAGAAATATCTCTCAATGAGATTTAATAAATTTAATAGGGTCACCTTGAATTTTTCAAAAAATCAAAATTGCATTTGAAATAAGATTGACGACATGCAAATGAGGGACAATCAGAAACAACAAATCATTGTGTATATAATGTCATGAAAATTGCTCCATAAGAGACATTTTATTAGAAATGGAGGTTACTGAAAGTTTGTATTTTATTTCTCGAAGTTCACTTAGGGATTATGAATCTTTAGAATTTTTGAAATCCTAGAAAAGAATTTCCGAAAACGACATAAGGCTATTCGTTTGTCTGGTTGTGCACAGTGCGAAAGACCAAACGAACATCATGGGGTCTTCAAGTTCGAGAACCGTGCATAATAATGAATCATTAACATGATCCTCCTTCAAAAATAATTTCTTTTTTATTATATCGAAAACATTTTACTCGATTTTTATTTATTTATTTGTTTTAGAATGTTTTAGAATCATTTTAAGAGTTTCCAAAGACAAAGGTTCAAAAGACTCTAGAGAGCGTCCTCAATCGATTAGAGTAAATATAGATTTAATAGAAAGGTCTTAGAATCACAGATAGGAACTTCAAACTGTGATAAACCAGTATTTCAGCCATATTTTTTTTAATCTAAAATTGTATTACACCTACGCAATTTTTCAAGTGATATATGAAGTGGTTTAAATTCACTGTGAACCGGTAAACAGAGAAAAGAACGAAATGGAAAAGCTTGAACTTGTGAGCTCTATTCTTTTTGCTAACATTTGAACCACTAAACAACTTTCTTCGGTTAGTAATGTGATGGGAAATCAATTTTGAGGGCATATACAGGGTGTGTCACTTGAACAGTAACTTTAAAAAGACTGTGTTTTAAGGTAAAGTGATACAAAATGAACATAGTGTTACAAGTTGGACAATTCGCCGGTACAAGTTTGACATGGCTTTTTCTTGATAAACACAGTTCAAAATTTGTTTTTAATCACAAGGAACCAAATTATAAAACTAAAGCATTAAAAATATACAAATAAAAATGAAGTACTAAATTTATCAAGACAAAAAACCCTGTCCAAATTGTACCGCATTGTCCAACTTGTACCACTTTACCCTATATGATCGAAAAATAATAAACATTCAAAGTTTAAAAATTATTTCAAATTTTTGATACGATCCTCATACGCTGTTAAACATGATCCTGCGAAATCACAATTCTTTCACGATGAAGGGCTGCCTTCATCATGAGTTGATTTTGGCTTTCGAGCCCAAATACAGACAGGAAAATTTTCTGCCTCCACCAGGCTTGAACTGGAGGCCCTTCGCTGTCTAGGCTCTACAAACTGCGCTATGGAGGCACTGGCTCTTATTGTCTTTGCCACTGATCTCAACCAATTGCCATGTGCACTTCAACTCATTTTCGACTCACTACGAGCCTTGAGAAACGGTATCATGCGTACATTTGGGGTATATTTGTGGATTGGGAATCACTTGTTCTGATTGTCGTTCTCTGTGCACAAATATAAAATTTCTTGGGACTATGTACCAATCGAACAGAAGTCTGTTCAATCATCTTTACAATGTTTAATTGTTCATGGAAAACATGAGCTGCTGGTTCAATTATCTCTTATAGCACTCAATTTTGTGTTATAATCCGAAACACTTTCCCTCCTTTTAAAGAGTGAGGCAAAATTATCTTTTTGAAAATAAAATTAACCAGTAACCAGTCAAAAATTTATCTGATTACGCTTCCTCATAAATACTGATACTGATAAATAATCGGGGATGCATAATGGGCTCAAAAGTAGGACTGGGTGCAGCGGTTCCGGGAAGAACCGCCCCCACTGTATTCTAAACTAATCTATCTGATTACGCTAGTGAATTATCTCTCAGGTATTGAAGGGCTCTAAAAATAGCTAGGGGAATGCGCGCTACCTTCGGATGACTCAAGCTTTGGACAACTTAATTTTTTATGTTTTTAATGGATTGCAGCCATAGTTCTTTTGTTAAATTTTAAGACTTTGGACTAGCCAAATTAATTAAAAACATATTCAAAAGAATGAATTGTTCGAAGCTTCAGTCGTCCAAAAGTAACGCACTTTCCCCTACTTGTGGTTCTCAGGCGAAACTTTATAAACAATTGTGAAAATTTTGGCCATTTTTCTATGTTGAATCTGAGCTTTTTCACTCAATATTTGATAGATAAAACAAATTGATGGGATATTGTTATCGTACTTATTATGCAATGGTTGAATCTAGATTGATGTCCAACAGTTATTAATAATTTAATTCGCGTGGGTGTACCGCTTTCCGGCGCGGCGATCGTGAGACATCTCCTTGCCTGTTCTAGGACGGATCAAGTTAAGCTGTAAGCTCTTATTTTCACGTTATGATGCTCGTAATCTATAAGTTCGTGCTCTGTGTATTACATTTTCACATTTTTAATCACTCTTTAATTCCTTAATTTTAACTATTGAGTTAAGAAATAAGGGATTGATTGGCTCTGATTAGTGTGGAGTGTGGTCGCCGCTCATTGTGAATTTGCGGGCCTCCTTGTCTGACTGCGGCTCGTCATCTTTGGGGGTTGCTTTATGTACGGCCCTTCGTATCTCAGGCAGTCGCCGTTCTTCCTGGGCCGCAATTTTGCTCTATGGGTTTCTCTTTTCCGGCTTCAATGGTTTTTCTTCCCCAATTTTGTACAGGGCGGACCTGCGATTCTTGGGGGAGGGGCACGGGGTTGCCAGGGCATTATGCAGTAGACTCTCTCAAATTCGGGCATTTGGGACCGAAATGTCACCCGAATTAGAGAAAAATTCGGGCAACAAACTTTTTGAAATGCAACGATTTTTTGTTCATCTGCATGAACAAGGAAAAAAAATTTTTGGCACTATTCTCAGGGTGCTGTATTTGATGAGACAAGAAAATTTTTCTTCGACGACCATATGATCAGAAGCCGTTTAGAGGTGGCTGAACGACCCTCTCTGTAGAACATATTTCTGATTTTACACTACAGAGAGGGTCGTTCAGCCACCTTTAAACGGTTTCTGATCATATGGTCGTCGAAGAAAAACTTTCTTGTCTCATCAAATACAGCACCCTGAGATTAGTGCCAAAAATTTTTTTCCTTGTTGAAACACCCTAATGCACATATTAAGATTACATACTCATATAGGGTAAAGTACTCTCCCTTTGAACGTTCATGCCTTCGAATAATGTAAATTTTCTTTTAGTTTTTCTAAAATACTTACACATTTCTATTAAATATTAGTTGGCTTATCATCAATTGTTGATAATTCCATGACAATTTAGTGTAAATCTCTTACGAAAAACAAAATAAAACTCACATTATTCGAAGGCATGAACGTTCGAAGGGAGAGTACTTTTCCCTATATTGTAAATTGCATAAAAATCCCTTAACGATGCAAATTACATTAAAACTAAGATAAAACTATGGCAAATTTAAGGATATTTGCTTCATTCGGTGATCATAATCAAACATGAAAACTGTCAATAAACTTTTTTCGAATTTAACTGCCGCCCGAATTAAAAAGTAGCCCAATATTAAAAGAGCCGAATTAGCGAGAGTCTACTGTACCTGGGGGTGCGGGTGTGTTTCGGGCTTGCAGCGCCGCTACCACAGTCTGTTTCTGACTTAGTTAATAACTTAATTCTGACTTAGTTCATTGGAACAATAAAAAGAAGCATTTGCTTTCTCTTTATTGCTAAGATTTTGCTATCTTTATTGCTATTATTTATTATTGCTAAGCTTCTATTTAAGAATTACTTACACAGCTCTCTCCGATATCCGGCTGACGGGGGGACAAAATGACATTTGGGTGTTTTGAATCTGGTCAACGGTTTTTATATTTTGTGGTTTGTGAATTTATTTTCTGTCGAAAAACAACAGAATTTCCTTTGTGGTGCGTTTATGTTTAATTTTGTTCCACAATTAAGTATCAAAGGCTTTGATACAGTGAAAATAGCATTTTAATTTCTGGGGAAGCTGCTTTACTTTGTTAAAAAAAAAAGTTTGAATTCATCAACCGTCAGTTTTTGACAGCTGTCAGCCGGATATCGAAGTACCGGATATCGGAGAGAGCTGTGTACAGTAGACTCTCTCTCAATTGTGTATTTGGGGCAAAATGTCATCCGGTTCATCGATAGATTTTGGCGTCAAACCCTTTGTAAATTCCACAAAAGCGCTCAATTATAAGGAATCACGATAAAATAGGAGAAACTACAGCGAATTTGAGCAAATTAGCTTCATAATTGAACGTGAAAATTGCCAACAAAATTTTTCGCCCGATTGAAAAAGAGCCGATTGAGCGAGAGTCTCCTGTATTTCATAATTTATGGGGTGTCAAATTCCCTAGAACAGTCATTGACTACGCTACTCCTCTCTAATTTTCGCTCCGCGTCCCTATGCCTTTGCGTTATGTTTTGTAAATTTTGTGTATTTTGTAAAATCAAGTAAGGTAAAATAGGCAAAATATTGTATTTTGTGTTCAACGACTTTGTAAACTCTGAATGCTTATACAGCCAATGAAGAAGCATTTCCGTTGTTTGGCTTCGGAGGCTGGTCACCAACGCTAAGACGGCGGTGAACGCATAGTATGGGAGGGTTATGCGAAGTTGAATAAAATTATTATTTAAGCTTGCTTATTATTCAATTGCGTCACCCTGTAGTAGCACAGTCACGATTTCGAGCATACCGCAATGCTGAGATGCTGTGCCTCCCCTTTATTGTTAATGGAAGCTTTTTAATGTCGATATATCTGGGCGTTTTCACCTAATATTAGAAACATTACTCATTTGTAAACCTGATAATACTGCAGTATAAATACTTTGTTAAATAGCACGCAATAAATGCTTTAGAAAAAAAACTACCGCGTAATTATGTTCTCATCGAGTATTATTCTGTAGTAAATATTAGTATTTGAGAGAAAAAAAAATCATATAATTTAGAAAATGCTTACCCTTGGCATGAATAAATTGCAGCTAAAGAGGAGAAGAAAAAAGGCGATAAAGAAGAAATGAGAGAAATGTATTTTGAGGAATTTAGAGCTAGCTTTTATCGATAAGAAACCCTTATCAATCTTTCTACATAGGCAACATTCTTTTTGTTTCTCCATTTCAGATAGAGATTTAGCAAAGCATAAATTGATATTGGAGAGATAGAGGGAATTTTTTGTTGTTGTTGATAATACGGAAGGTAAAGGAAAGAGGAAGAAGAGTTAAAAGGAAACAAAATGCCTCTTCCAAAGAGACACGTTGAACCCATTTATATTGCGAGATCGCAATATGTCAACAATGATTTTCAGGAGTCAATTGAACTAGAAACTGTGACAAATACAACACTAACAAACATTATTAGGCAATTGTCGTCCTTGTCGAAGCATTCTGAGGACCTTTTTGGTGAATTAGCACGCGATACTGGTGCTCTAGCGGAAAGATTTAACTCACTGCAGGCCCGAATCGATAGGTTGGCCATTAAAGTGACCCAGTTGGATAGTACGACTGAGGAAATTTCACTGACGGACATACAACTGAAGAAGGCCTTCAAGAGTGCCAGTATGTTCGATCAGCAAATATTTTCGCGTAGCACAATGCCAACAGCAATGCTGGAGACATATAAACAATGTGATAAGCCACCGCCACTGGATAAGCTCAATTGCTATCGAGATGATGGGAAGGATGGATTGAAGTTCTACACAGATCCCAATTACTTCTTTGAGCTGTGGCGACAGGAAATGCTCAAGGACACTGAAAGGGTGATGCATGATCGTGGGAAGAAGATTCACAAACCACGACCAGATGGAGCTACGGCTGGTGCTGGTCCAAGGCACAAGAAACGTGTCAGGACGCCCCATAACACCAGGGAGAAGCAACGCCAAATAGCAATAGGACACGGTGAAACCTTAATGCCAAATAATGTTATCTATAGAACACCAAATTCCCTCATGAACCCAGATGATCCATACAACAGTGAGTACATTCATTTCTTCTGCTTAATAATATTTTTTCTATAGGAAATGCAGTACATATACTCAACAAACAATTTATTACCTTATTGGAAATTTAGCAAACATCAAATTTACTTAACTAAAATTACTTCAAGCACACATGTGATTTAATTTTTGCGTTATTTTTACATTACTTGATAATGTAAAAATAACGTAAATCTTACGTTATTTTCACATTATTTTGTAATGTCAAAATAACGTAAATCTTACGTTATTTTTACATTGCTTTATAATGTCAAAATAACGTAAGTCTTACGTTATTTTTACATTAAGGTTCGACGTTACATAAAGCACAAAGTTTCTCTAGTATTTGGATGATTGCGTAATTTCATAGGTCACCCAAAGCATTGCCGCTCTGAATATGGATAGGGAAGTGAGTGTATATGACAGCCTTCTGATGCAGTTGTGCGTTAGTGTTCGAGTTTTCAATTCTCGGTTGTTTATATGCAGGATACTCCCACATTTTCTTAGTTTTTAGCTAATTTATTAAGTTTTTTTTTGTGTAACATTTAAATTAGCTAAAGGAAGTGATTTTCCAACATAAAATGTTGTAAAACTAGTGAAAACAGTTCAAAACATGGTTGAAATCTATAAAAGAAACGAAACATAACTTAACTTTGAAGTGACAAATAGACTCCAATGTTTTATCAGAAGAATAAGGCCCCAATTGGGGTTCTGTGATTCATTTACAAGTGGTCTCCAGTGATTTTTGCTGACAATTGGAGCACAATCACATTGACAATAAAATGCTCACCATATTTCGTTAATTTACGCATTTTCATTGCAATTCTTACGCAAATTTTCGATTACCGTATTAGCCGTATTACCTTATCTCATACTCGGTGGCACTAGGGTAAATGTCCTAATTCAAAACCATTTCCAGACGCTTTAACTTTGACAGAAGATTCAACACATTAAGTTCATATTTTTTCTGAAGAGAATTTACATAAATTTGATCACTGACTTTTCTAGAATGTTACTGTTTAGTGAAAATTCTTTAAATATATTTTGAAAACTTCTTAAATACAAGAAAAATATGCGAGCGTAAAATGCTTCTATTGGAAACAAATTAATCTAAATGGAGACAAGGGAAATCTAATTGGAGACATACAGTGTAAGTGAAACCGCGACGAAAGGCTTCCAAAACCTTGTTGAGTTGCTCTTTAGTGCAGGATTTGTTCTTATTCCTGATCTTTTCTCCTTTTCCATCTAAAACAATAAGAAAATCTCTCCAAAAAAAATCATATTTCCGGCGTTTCCTATTGAAGCATTTGCAGACAATTCAGAAAAACCCTTTTTGTTCACGAAATAGGTAATTATTTCATTTAAAATCTTCCCGTACCGTTAACAATGAAGATTAGCACTCAATCTAACTAAAAATAAAGCCAGAAATATGACATAAATGTTAAACAAAACGAATAAACAACAGTCACCTCATTGTATTTTTCATTGGAAAACATGGTCGATCGATGAAAAATTCGATAGTGAAAAGGTACACTTTTAATTTTTCTGAGAAATTAACAAATTAAAATTTGTGAATATGAATGGATTTTCGCTTTATTTAGAGCAAAATTAACTAAATAATGAAAATGTGGTATAGAAAATATATAAATATAATAATTTAGTACTATATTTATCATGAAAACAATGACGTTTCCATTTGGAGTAGCGAAAAATTTCCATTTAGAGCAGGTTTTGAATTAGCTTAACTTACCCTTGGTGAAAATAACATAAGAAAGTTGAAGAAATAAAATGGAAATTCGATGAACGGTGAGCAAAAAAAATTGTACGATTAATTTCTCTTACAGTTTTTTTTTTGCTCACCGTTTATCGAATTTACGTTTTATTTCTTCAATTTTCTTATATTATTTTCACCTAGTTGCACCGAGTATGAGATAAGGTAATACGGTAATGGAAAATTTGCGTAAGAATTGCAATGAAAATGCGTAAATTAACGAAATACGGTGAGAGTTTTGCTGCCAATGTAATTCTGCTCTTAGTTGAATTTTTCATTGTTTTATCGCAATCAAAATATACCAAATATTCTCAGATAGCCAATTTCCGGACGGATTTTTTGAGAGAATGGGGCCTCAGTTGTTTAGTAGATCATGAATAAATGAGAGAAGTATTAACTATGAGAAGATTTTGACCAAAAAACTAGTGATTTTTTACAGTTTTGAAGAACTTTCAATACATCAATAACTTCTGCAGAAGTAACTGCCGGATGGTTTTTTCAACAAGATTGAGGCCCAGTTGCACAGTGAATCGTGATTAAATATTGGAAAAGTAAACTCTTAATAAACTAATATAGGTTTTTAGTGATAGAACCCAGAAATTTAGTGATTTTTTGCAGTTTTAAATGACTCTACGTGAAGAACCACCAGATATAGCTACCTTTGGTATCAGCAGGCTGTTATACACGCTCACTTCCCTATCCATATTCAGAGCGGCAATAGTTTCAGTTGCTCTCATTGAAATGTCAAAAACATGTTTACTAAACAAAATTTATTGTGCATTGGACATTACAATTACGTAAATATTATTAATTGCTTTCAGAGTAATTAGATAATACAAAAAATCCTACTTAAATCCTTATATTGGGTTGTTCGGAAAGTCATTTCGTTTTTTTTGGGGAACGTGAAAGACAGTTTTCGTATAATGAATAAATATTATATTAAATTATATATTGGCCATTCTGGTCCAACACCTTTTGCCATCTTTCTGGCAGTAACATAATTCCCCTCTCATAAAAGTTTTGGTCCTTGCTGGCAAAAAACTGGTTCAGGTGGTTTTTGACATCTTCATTTGAGGTATAGGTTTTGCCATCCAAAAAATTTTGCAGGGACCGGAACAAATAGTAGTCGGAAGGCGCCAGATCTGGAGAATATGGTGGATGTTGCAGTACGTCCCATTCAAGCTGTAAAAGTTTTTGGCGAGTGACCAAACTTGTGTGAGGTCTCGCATTATCGTGGTGGAACACTACACCCTTCCTGTTGATTAATTCGGGCCTCTTCTCTTTAAGTGAATCATTCAATTTGTCCAGCTGATGACAATAGACTTCTGAATTAATCGTTGTATTGTCCGGCAAAAGCTCAAAAAAACGATTCCTTTGACATCCCACCAAACGGAGAGCATCACCTTTTTTTGGTGAATGTTGGCTTTTGACACGCTTTGAGCCGGTTCATCTTTTCTGCTCCATGACCTCTTGCGTTTAACATTGTTGTATACAACCCATTTTTCGTCCCCAGTAATAATCCGCTTCAAAAATGGATCATTTTCTTGACGTTTGAGGAGCGAATCACACGCGTCAACGCGACGACACAAATTTCGCTCCGTAAGGACATGGGGCACCCACATATCGAGCTTCGAGGTTAAGCCCATGCCTTTCAAATGCCCATGAACAGTCGAATTCGACAAATTTAATCTCTCACCGATCTCTCGTGTGGTTATTCGCCGATTTGCATCAACTAATGCCTTTATCGCATCTTTGCCAGCTTCGACCGGCCTTCCAGACCGTGGTGCATCTTCGACATCAAAATTCCCGGATCGAAATTTTGCAAACCAGTTCTGGCACTGGCGTACTGTTAACACGCCTTTTCCATACACATCCGTCAATTTTTTTCTCGCTTGGACAGCATTTTTACCTTTTCTGAAGTAAAAAAGTAAAATATGACGAAAATGCTGCTTATCGCTCTCCATATTTAAAAGGGCACCAACAAAAAACTACTGTGTAGAATTAATAGAACTTTTTCACACACAAGCCTTGCAATATCAGCTCTCAAGACATATAATGGTTATGCGGCTTAAGTGTGAAGTTGGTTTCGAAAAAACGTAATTAAGTCCTCTGACGGGAAAAAACGAAATTACTTTCCGAACAACCCAATACAATATTTGTGTCGTGTTTTGTTACATGGGTATTCTGTAAATATTGCAGACATGTCCATTTACGATATGAGACCCAACAGACCAAATTCAATTGAATTGCGTCGAAGTTACCCAGCTGAGGCGGTTGATGGGTATCCCCCAGGATCACCAAACTATCAACAGCAGAACAATTACCATCAACAACAAACAAGTGAGTTGATTTATTACCTGAATCAGATTTTCTTTCTCCAAGTACAAGCAGGAAAAAAGCACTGTGTGATATTGGGAATGGGTGGCATTTGTTTACCATGCTTTTTGTTTTTGTTTTTCGAATATTTCTCCTACGATTTCTTTTATTATAACCTAAAAAATCTCCATCTTGCATTTTTGAATGTCAAAGTTTAAGCACTTTGGAGGTCCTATTTTTCAACCGATTAGGTCAAATTTGGATTTTTTGGAAAGGTCTTCAAATCAAACTAATTTTTATTTCTAAACTACTTGAACTATCTCAACCATTCCTTCAGTGGACAAGCATCCCTATAGTACCTATAAATTCCTATCGGTCTTATCCTCTGGTATCCAATATCCGAATAAAAAATCGTAGTGTTTGGTGGTACCCCGTGTTTGGTGGTGCCCCAGTTTCCCCTAATACTTTTACTTGTAACTTATCTCATAACATTCTAGCTAAAATGACTCAATTTATGTCCTAGTAGACCAGTAAAGACCATTTGCCACCCTTTTTATTCAGATGTTAAATTATTAAGTTTAAAAAAATATTTAAACAAAAATTACAATCCAAGGATATTCTTGACCTTTTCGAATTAGATTTACAGAACTCGAGAATTTATAAAATTCGTATAAATCACCTTCTTAAAGTTTCTTGAGGTCCGTAATAGCATGTAAGAGATTATATTATAATTACTTCTTAAGTTTTCGCAGACATTATTTTTTTATATTATCAAAGCTTTATTCAAAGCCATAAGATTTTAGCAAAATCGGATAAGTTTTCAAATATTGTAAAATCGTAAACATTTATAAATTATTTTTTAGTAAAGCGTGTGCACGCTGAAATTTCTCCATTGAAAAATAGCTCTCAAACATTAACCACAACATAAAAGTAAAAAACAAAAATATTTTCGTAAAGATAATTTTATTGGGATTTTCTGGGATTTTGGTTGTTTTTAGTCCAATGGCTTCACGCCGAATTTTCAAATCTTCACGACTGACTTCATATCATGCGTTGGAGAAATTGTTTCATGCACACGCTTTATTTCTATTTGAAAGTTAACTTCAGGACTTATCAAGCAAATAACTCTGGCTGGATTAGAGCTTAATGTTACGATCTTTTTTCTCTTAACAATTCTAAGAAGGGTCTTTAAGTTTTAAAACTTCAAATTGTTATGATTTAAATTAAATTGTCTTTAATCCTTAATCGTTAGTTTCTTTTTTAATCTGTAAACACTAAGAATTTTTAAAATTGAAAAATAGGAAGTATTATCTTTAAATTCAAAATAGGAAATCTTTAATTATGACTTTAGGTAGAACAAAGTACCCAAGAGTCGGCCGATTCCTCGACTTACTATTTATAATTATATTTAGCGATTGGTTCATTGAACTACCGGCCGATTTAGATTAGATTACAATGGGGGCGGGTCCTCTCGGAACCGCTGCACCCAGGCCTCCTTTTGGGCCCATTATGCATCCCCGGTTAAATTAATCCCTGTTAAGGTTCAAGCCAGCCCGTTTTTCGGATAAACTCCATTAAACAGGGCAGCTTCAATCTTGATAGGTCTTCATCAGACAGTACCGCTTTACCTAAGTGGTATCACGCAAGATACCGGCCGATTTAAAGAATCGAACAACATTAGGGCACTCTACCTTATGCCCTAGACACACTTACGACTTAAGCTAAGAGACGGTTTAACATAATTATAATCAGAATAATGAATAGACTAAATTCCCATAAGTTTCGCATTAACTAAGCCGTTTCTCGGCTTAATCCGAGGGACGGATTAGTCAGAAACTGATGGAAATGTAATTAGTAGGGGAATTCCGTAATTTTTTGTGGAATTGGCACACATGAGTTCGAAGCCTTACAATACCAGTCGAGCTTTTTTTTCATATTACTTGAGTTCGAAAATGCTAATAATTGATTTACAGGATACAGATTGAATGATTGAAATAATGATAATGATAATGATTGAAATACAGGTCGATTTGTTTCATAAAATTCATTGTCATTGAAATTACCAGAAATCGCAAATATGTGACTTCTGACCGTGGTGTCACGTATAAGATTAATATTAATATGATAATATTAATATTAATATTTGCCTTGGGAGTGACTCTTTGGAATGAGTTGCCCAGAGACAAGAGGCAACGGCTTATTCGAGCCTTTTTGGCGTCTCGAACTTTTTTTTGTCTCTTTCTTTTCAAATGCGCAATTATTGTAGCGCGTACCCTGCATACTTAATGTGTTGCTCCTGGCATACACAACCTGCGAACGAACTTTTCTACTGTTTTACTCTGGAGGTTGGTCACCAACGCTAAGACGGCGGTGGACGCTTGTTACTCTCTTTTTTCTATACTACCACACTACGCTTTCAGGAGATTTGTGTATCAAAAGTCAAATGTTATAATAATAAATAATAAAAAATAAATAAATAATAATAAATAATATTAAGAAAAGCCGGAGGGAGAGAGAGGTATATAGTATGCAAAATTTCAAATGGAATATCACGTGTGTTAGAAAGAGTACACTCTAGTGGAGTAATACGATGAATAAGATATTACTGTTCGTATTAATTGCTTTCTGAATCGTATTACAGGCAATTCGAGCAATTTTCCATGCGTGCCAACTGTGATTCGGTCAGTTTTCGAGCGAAGCGCGAGAGAGAGGCATGATAAAACACTTGCTATCTTTTTTTGGCATTCTCGCAGTTAAGAAAGTATTAATCTTAATATTAATCTTATATGTGACATGAAGGGGAATTCTGTAATTTTCGTGGCATTCTCACGCGTGAGTTCGAAACCTGACAATGCCGTTCGAGCTTTTTTGTCATATCATATGAGTTCGAAAACGCAATTCATTGCTTTTTAATGAAATCTTTTTCAAATTGTCATTTGAATTGCTAGAAATCTCAAATATGTCACTTCTGACAATGCCACGTGAGCTGAAATGGCAATGTCACGGCTACGGAATCGCATTTTCGAAAAAGCTCTCCTAAGATTCGAACCCAATTTGTCATATGGCATTGCCAGACTGCTACAGAATTCCCCTAATGATCACTATTTTGATTATAATTACATTAAATCGTCTCTAGGCTTAAGTCGTAAGTGTGTCTAAGGCGTTGTGTAATTTAATTTTTAATCTGGGGGATCCGTGGTGCAATTGGTAAGAGCGTTCGGCTCTTGGGCGGTGTGACCCCTGGCGCGACTGTCACAGTTGTGAGTTCGAGTTCCGCCCGGTGCAAATGGTTGAAGCGTCTGAATGGACATTTTTCACGAAACATTGTTAACTGAATAATAAACTTGTAAGCTGAACAATGTACAAAATGGCAATAAAAGCCCGGTTACATCGAAATAAATAAAATAAATAAATAAATTTTTAATCTGAAATAATTTTTTTAAAAATTATTTCTCGTCAAAATAACTTTTTAAATTTTTAAATTGAGATCCAATGAAGAACGTTAAGAGTTCTGTAATACCATTTGCAGTGTACGATGAAAATGTTTACAATCACCAAGCTCTCTATGGGGCTCCGGGTGGCCAGGCTCCACTCTCGTCCGACAGTCTCTATGCCCCGGGGACTCCATCGAGGACAAAGCCACGTCCGTCACAGCCACCGCCGGCACCGCCATCGTCCGGCAGCGGCGGTGGCACTCCTAGCACATCGAATGCCAACACACCAACACGTGGCAGGAGCATGTCCACTGGACGCGATACTTTGCCTCCTCCGCCGCCAATTCCCGAGGCCATTACCTCTCCGCCGCCCCCAATAAATGGCGGCAGCGTGGCGGCCAAGCTGCTGGGCAGGAGTCACAGTACTTCGCGTTCCGGATCGCCACAGCTCAATTCAACTGTGCAGGATCAGAATGCCCTAGTGATGGCTCAGCTCAATACCCAGATAAATAATTTAGCAAATATGGGCATCCATGGAGTGCCCCATCAAATTAGTGCAATGAATGATTTACCTCCACCACCACCAATTCCCGAACAGGTGAGTTTCCTGGGTTTCCTGGCCAATTCCGGGGGATTGATGTTAGATTTTGCAGTATTTTACTTTATTCCTTTTTTTTTTTCGCAGATGTCTCCCAAACCTTCACCACCAAATTCTGCTCCACCACCTCCGCCACCTCCTCCGCCACTTGTCGATGGCCTAATGAGTCCTCCTCCAACAAGTTGTGCCCCCATTGCGGCCCTGACAAATGGCGATGTGAAGAATTTGAATGCTATCATGAATGTGCAGCAGCAGAATATCATTAATCCTACCAAAAAGATTCTACCGCCCGTTCATGATAACAGAAATGATCTAATGAAGGCAATTCGCGATGGTAAGTCATTTACCTTTTTTTTTATTATTTTTTTATGTCATTTTACAATCTCAGATTATTTGCGCGTAAATTTGAGTGCAGAAGCGTCACTGAGGAAAAAAACGGGGATGCGATTAACATTTTTTCGTCATTACTTTAACACTTTTTGTGTGTAAAAATATATCAACATTTTTAATGTTGATTTTACACCTTTTAAGGGTAAAATCAACATGAAAGAAGGGTAACTTTAACCCATAATACGCCTAAAAAGGGTAATATTTACACCGATTTCGGATCAATACTGCAGGGTAAAATTAACATTTCCGGAATGTTATTTTAACTTTTTCGGATTTCTCGCAGTGTTTCTAATTTTGCCATTCAAGAGGAAGAAGAAGAAAGGGAAATAGGAAATAGAAATTCTCTTCTTACTCAGTTTATTCTTGCGGAACATTTCGCCTTATCATCTCGTTAGGAAAAAAAAATCAATAAAGGATTTCTATTTGGATAAATTCCAAAATAGAACATCTTCATCAAGGGCAATATTCGCGTTTTTTTTTAATAAAACAGAGTGGTTTATTTTTATTTAATTTTATTTTCTTAGCAAATGTATAACAAGTACACTGACCATATGCAAATGTTTTCAGAGAACATTGAGAAAAAAATAACTGGTCATAGTTACAGGAGCGACAGGAGCTGTTAATCATTTCGTAAACCACTCCGACCACTCTCATGCGTAAACAAATATCACACGAAGGGAACAATCTGAATAGTAATAAACAAATCGAAACAGTCACCACGATGATAGTCCACATGTCAGGAAATTACATCGCGTCAACATCATTCATTCCGGAAGAGCGTTACTCCCAGAAATAAATTGTTTGATTTTCCTGTCGTAGGCCTAAACGTTAGTGCAGCCAAATGACGAAAAAGGGCCCGGTAACTTACGAAGAATTCGGAAAAATTAGTAGAGAAAAGTGCCCATGCTTGATACGATTGGAAGCTTCGTAATGACTAATTTTTCCTATGTTTCTCAATAAATGTGATTTCGGAATATATTTTAAAAACTGGCCACTTTCCCATGGTTTTTAAAATATGGTTGCAATGAGTCACATACAGTGGTGGCCAAAATAATAGAATCAGCTCCGCAAATTTACATTTACCATTACTATTACTTTACCTTACTATTTTACCTTTAGCATTTTTGTTTATTTCAATTCGTTGAAATTATTTTGATATAGAAATATACAAATAATTACTTTACGTCAAATAAGTGTTTTTTTGGCCGCTAGAGGTCTGTATTTTTTACAGAATAGATCAATAGTGAAATTTGGTTTGAACAAAACGATAGAACCACTTTCATTTAAATTAAAGAATGTGGTTTATAAATAGAATAAGTTTAAATAAAGCCATATTTTTATAAACCATAAATAACAGTTTTCCAATTTTTTTGGCCGAACTGAGTTTCACTATTGACGTATTCTGTGTAAAGTAGAGACCTCTAGCGGCAAAAACAACCCTTATTCTACGATTATAATAATTTGAAGATTTCTACTGCAGAATTATATCAACAAATTGGGGAAAAATACAAAAGTTAAAAAATATAAGCTTTGCAAAATGATTCTATTCTTTTGGCCGCCACTGTATATCTGCATTTGTTTTGTATCTGCATTTGGTGCAAGCTACAATACAGACGTTCCCTCTTGCGTGAAATGCTGACACAAAAGATATGCAGATACGACAGAGGTAGACGCAACCGACGATATATTGTGAAACATTGAAAATTTAATAATTACAAAGCTTCAAATGGTATCAAGCATTGGCACTTTCCCCTAATCTAAGTCGAAAGGGAAAAAATGTCTTTAGGATTTGTGTTCCTTGGGTAACCAGCGAACTAAATTTTTGAGACAGACATCATAGGGTCACTATCAGAGATATTTATAATGTGGTATAATAAAACTGTCTGAGTCGAATCATTGGGTCTATCAGTACACTGAGAAAAAAAGAGGTTGCGATTAACTTTTTTTCCTCATAACTTTAACACTTTCTAGGTATGAAAATATATCAACATTTTTTAATATTAATTTTATATGTTTTTAGGGGTAAAAATAACATGAAAAAGGGTAATTTTAACACATAATACACCTAAAAAGGCTAATATTTACACCGATTTTGGATCAATACTGCAGGGTAAAATTAACATTTCCGGAATGCTATTTTAATTTTTCGGATTTCTCTCAGTGTAGTTTTTTCCAAATCGTAGGTTGCCTCAGCAACTGTGCTAACTGCATTTGCTTTGTGTCAGCATTCGTAGTAAGCAACGCGTCGCTGCGCGGCGTTTGCAATGAATGCAGACACAAAGCAGATGCAGTTAGCACAGTTGCTGAGGCAACCGACGAAATGTACTCGTACCTCTTAACCATAAAGTTTGAATATTTTATGTATATACTGACGCGATTTTCCATAAAATTTGGCAATTAAATTTAAATAAATTGAATTGAATTAATGAGGCAGATTTATTCCGGCAGTAGGGGGAGGCTTTAATGTTTCGCACACAAAAAAGATGTTCAAGTTCAGTGATTTTTTCTGACTACCATGCAAACCGTATGGATTCTCCAACTATGCCAAAAAAATGTCTTACTTATAAGGTTCATAATCCCACCACACAAAATCCCAGGAAATCCTTAGATTTTCCTCCAGAGGAAAATGAAAATTTAATGGCGATTTGTGCGATAGATGAATCAAGTTTCCATCTTCGCACACGATTCACGCCATCATTGAACACCCCATTTTCACCGTAAATTTTGCACCGGACACTAAAAGTTATCATTGCTTAACGGGAACTCTAATCTACTTGATTAAACCGTTTGTACAAGAAATAAAACATTTTAATATCACTTTTTTGGAACTTTTCTGAGAGATGTTTTATTGACACTAAAAACCATTTTTTTTGCTTGATTCTATGAGAATTTCACTCCGGAAACGGTTAAATCTGATGAATACTTTCTTGAAAAGTCCAAATATCACCAAATTTACACGAAATGTAGTTTGACCATAATTTCTAATATAATTACGCTAAGCCGTCTCTCGGCTAATCCTCAGGTCTGTCAAGGCCCTAAGATTCATAAATGAATACGGAAGAAATACGAAGTGTTTGATGATGTAATAAATTTTACATGATAGTAGAATATTTTATTTAATTAACCCATAAATTCTACACACTCTGGTCCGAAAAAGTCGTATGTTTGGGCAAAAGTTAGAGATTAAGGAAAGATTTTACAGAATGTTTTTATTATTAGTAAGTATCTTAAGTGAAAATTACTATCCATGTGATAATATTGAGGTTCATCCACAATGTTAAGATAAGGAAATTATGGCCTCAATTCTGAGACCAAGATCAAGAAAATTCCAAGATTTTGGTATTCTGAAATCAAAAAAATCAAGATCAAGATGTCAAATTCGTCAAATGTCTTGAAATCTTGAAATCCAAGACCCAAACCGTGTGGATATCAAGATTTGCAATTCTGGAACCAATATTTCAAGATGTCAAATTTCTTGTTTTCTTGAAATAATTCCAAAAAACCCCTCGAAGGTGCTTGGAATTTTCAAGATAGTAACAATTTGAAGAGTTTGATACAGAAATGACTACAGAATGAATTCTAAGTTCTATAACGTATTACTTAGAGAATATATTTTAATTTTAAACGTTTCAGATTTTTTTTTAGAGAAATGTTCTCGTTTGTGCCTTTCATCTATATCTTCAACTGTCATATCATAGGCAAAAAAACAAAAAACCAAGGGATTGTACTGTTTGTTTTTTTTTTCGATAGAGTTCGAGTCGTTTCGAGTAGTAAAAGAAAAGTCGCATAGGTCTCACGTAAACTTAAAGTTGCTTAAATTTACCTGTAACATTGAATAACGATATATTATATAAAATTTTAAAGGTGCGATTTTTGGGGTCCCCACAAATGGGCATTGGGCCTGCACATTTCTATATCCGGCTCTGCTGACACCCACTGTACTTTGCCTCAATCTTGACTTTTGGATCCTCATCCAGAATGCGGGAACTCTTGCTTCCAAGAGTTTACACGAACCAATCCTCACGAACGCTATTTATCTTTGGGATTGTCCTCTTCAATTCCCTTCCTAGATTAGTTAGGATGAGGTTATTTCAGTTACTCCGGTTA